>NC_059293.1:6925406-7063003 GCF_017591435.1 Portunus trituberculatus
TATTTACACGGTACCGTATGACAATTATCCCAGGGCTGACCAGTGCCCTCATCCATACACGCACACATACACGCGGTCAAGGAAGGACGCAATACGGAAGGCCCTGCAGACAGTCCGTCGATTCTGGCGCCCGAGGTCGCTGATTGGTTGTCCAGCAGTGCGTCTGTGATTGGTTCATCACTCTCCCTCCCATACTGATGACGTCACATATATAAACAATGAACAGCTGAGCTTGTCCCTTGATGAACGGTGCATATCAAAGTCATCATGGATGTTATACAACATAATATCCTTGCTAGTTATCATGCAACATTCCAAGTCGCTTGCAATAGTGTAGGATGATACACATACGAGTAGCTATGGTACTACGTGTGTCACTGCTTCACCCCTGATTGAGTAAACTCTCCCTTATCATACTACTCATCCTGACTCATTACTGCTTTATAATCTGCTTACAATAGGCCTATATACATACTGCTACTGCATATGTTATCATTTTATACCCTCAGTGTTTGCCCCTGCACTTCCCATCTTCCATGCTTCTGGATTTTCTCCTTCCCTTGACTTGAACCTTTTCAAGAGAGAAGTATAAAGACCATGGACCACGAGAAGATGTTCTCGGTAATTATTGAGGTTACTGAAAGTCACATTGCAGTCTTTACATTTAACTATAGTTGTTGCCGCTACCACCAGAGAGAGAGAGAGAAAGAAAGAAAGAGAGAGGAGGAAGAGAGCAGAAGAGCCATGTTTTGGTTTAAGAAATGCTTATGTAGGGCCTAAGCGAAGAAAGACGCCTTATACAAATGGCCAGCATCGGTGACCTATGACCTCATGTGTAGGGAGACTGGGTGTCACAGTGAGGCCCGCGGGAAGAATACAGCACAGGTCCGAAGGAGGAGGACGTGTCGTTGAAGGTCTCGTGTGCAGAGAAGTTTACCACCGCTTAAGTTTACCAGGACACCCCAGACCCGTAACACGTAAGTGAAAGTGCTTTGAAGTTAGTGATACTTATTGGTGCACTTCAGAATATTAATAATATCTGTGACACATTTGATATGTGCTCGGGACGGTCAGAGACTGTGAACGAGTGCCTTTACGTAATATATATGTATTAAAGATGTACTGTTGTTTTGCTGTTATTATGATGTTCAGCTTCGGATGGTGAAGAGCAAGAGAGAGATGAGTTCGACCTTCATCAAGCGAAGGGCTCTTCTCTCTCTTGCTCATTTCACTGGAGGGGCGTGAGTATTACTATTTACTGAAATTACCGATGTTAAAGTGAATGTTTGTTTTTAGGTTTCGACCAAATATACCAATTGCGTCGACGTGAGGGTCTCATTATCCTGATCATCATCATCATCATCATCTACCGCCTCCTGCGGCGGTACCAATAGTTGCACCATCCGTATTTGCTATAGGACTGGGATTCACACCATGCAATCGACGCTCATGAGCCTGCTTGTTACTTGAAGTTGAAAAAACTTTATCACAAACGCTGCACTTGAAGCCATCAATGGCACCAATCGCGATCTGTGTAGTTTTCATTGTTCGCCAGCTGGTTTAATTCATAAGTTGGTCCTGCCTATCGCTCCGAACTGTCGCTCTTGTGGAAGCCCTATTAGAAAAATATATATATTGATATTCATGCCTACATTCCTCATAATATAAACGTTTGGTTATTTCACTATGTGTCTGATTGAAAATGACATAAAAATATGCAAATATATTTTCCTAATGGTGCAAAATATGGATGTACCAGTGTCCCATCATATTATTTTTTGTAAGTCTAATAGTACATATATACCTTATCACAAAATTGTCATAGTTTCTGCATAGGATAATGCTCCACTCAAAAAGCGTAGAGCAAATATCACTGAGTAGCATTTAAAAAAAACCTGGCCAACATTACCGAAACCGAATTTTCCTAACTGAATCACAACAAGCGATTTTGGTATGCCTTTTGATCTCGGAAAGTTTTTCAGAGTTGGCACTGTTCATTTTCTAAGTTCATCCTCACTAATATCCATAGTGTTATCCATAGTGAAGTCGTTGTGTAGCGAGTGTGGCGATGGCTCTTAACACGCTAGATTTATTTACGTTTCGATAGAACAATCTCGGTGCATGTCAGACAATATGCTCTATACTGTTAATTTCTTAAGACTATTAATTGTTGTGATTTTCTGTATGAATATAATTCATATTGATTTTTATGGAAAGAAAAAGACATTGAAACTACGCTTTACCTATTAATGATCTTTTCTATTTTTTGTCCCAGAAATGGAGATGATAAAGAAGAGCGCTCTACATATATATAAATATTTCCACTTTTTTAGCTTATATGCCACGAGTACATTCTTAGATAGATTATAACTATTTTATTAAACCATTTAATATTTACAAAACGTGCAGAAAAGTACGTTCCAGTTGACCAACTTGCTGTGAAATAATTAACCCATCTGGCGGTTGAAGGCACCTACATAGCAGATCGCGATCGGTCCCATTACTGGTTTCACTGCCACTTCATTGTCTGTGTTGTTATTTATACCATGAATGTTCAATTCGTGCCTCTTCCTGCTATAGTCTTTGGTGAAGTCTTTGTTGCAGTAACGACACTCCATCATTCCTGGTTCCTTGCTGTAGTTGAATGTTTATCCATGTGACGTCATCAGTATGGGCGGGAGAGTGATGAGCCAATCACAGATGCACTGCTGGAGAACCAATCAGCGACCTCGGGCGCCAGAATCGACGGACTGTCTGCAGGGCCTTCCCGCAAATGTTCTTTATGTTCCCTACAGGAGCTGCCGATACAAAGGCCTGACCCAGAAGAAATTCTGCGTCACCTGTACCATCAAGATCAATACCGTCGCTCCCGAGAATTAGCTGATCTTCACTACCTTTGTTTGGGTTTGCAGTGGCCTGGGCGATTAGTGTGGACTCGTTTTTTTTCATGAATACTGCGTTACAAAATCATGAGTGAGAAAGAGATTCCATCTAAATGCAGGTATGAGACACGGGAAAGAATTAAATCTTAATCTTGATCTTGATCTTGTTACTACAGGCGACTCGGGATCACAACTGAGCCGGGCCTTTGGATCGGCAGCTCCTGTAGACGACAAAAAAGGCACACAGAAAAAAAAGGGGAAAAAAAACTCCTTCACCGCCTCAATCATCCTTTCATTCGTTTCTCTACTCAGTCCCAGCAGCACCACCATCCACTCCCTCCCCGTCTTTTCCACTCTTTCGTTCCTATTATGCCCTAACTCAGTCAACACTACTTGCATCATCTCATACCTGTCTCTGGCATACTTCACACACTCCAGTATCACATGCTCCACCGTCTCGTCCTCTCCCGAGTCACACATCTGGCACACTTTGCTGCGGGACTCAGACCACCTGTAACTCATTGCATTCACATCCATACACTGTGCCCTAGCTTTAAAGAGAAGATCACCACCCAGGCTTCTATCGTACCACCTCTCATACATCGGGGCCTCTTTCACCTTATACCATTCCAGAGTAGTCTTTCGTTCCATCCCATTCCTCCACTCATTCAGTCCCATACTCTTCACATCTCTGTCTATCTTACTCTTCCACTTCCTCGCATCCCATTCTGTTCCCACTCTGCCTCCTCTTGTCACGACCCATTCCAGCTCATTCTGATTCACCCCAGCCATTCTCACTGCCCACCCAACCTGTAAACCATTCCTCTCTGTCATTCTCATACACCTTTTCCTTCATTTGCTTCCACTTTCACTCCACAGATACACCTTCCTTGCTATTCATGCATCATCCATTCTCTCAAGCCTAATCTTGTACCTAAGTGTCGCTTTTATAAGTCTTTCCTTAAAAGAGCTCCATCCCATATCCCCTCTTAAAGCTGATGATGACTTGATCTTGATCTTGATCTTGATGCTAAGGTGACACAATTTCTTCTGCGTCAGGCCTTTGTATCGGCAGCGCCTGTAGGGAAAATAAGAAAGAAAGAAAAAAAGAAACACAAAACAACAAAGAGGGCAATCACCATCTTTCACACCACTAGTTCCTGCATCTAGCACGCCACATTCTCTCTAGGAACTCTTTTACAGCCTCAATCATCCTTTCATTCGTCTCCCCACATCGTCCCAGCAGCACCACCATCCATTTCCTTCCTGTCATCTCCACTCTGTCATACCCCAGCTCCCTCAGCACCACTTGCATCATGTCATACCTGTCTCTGGCATACTTCACACACTCCAGCACCACATGCTCCACCGTCTCATCCTCTCCCACATCACACATCTGGCACACTTTGCTGCGGGACTCAGACCATCTATAATTCCTTCCATTCACATCCATGCACTGTGCCCTAGCTCGGAAGAGAAGGTCCCCACCCAGGCTTCCATCATACCACTTTTCATACATTGGGGCCTCTTGCTCTCTATACCACTCCAAGGTACTCTTTTGCTCAATCCTATTTTTCCAGTCACTCAGTTCCACACCTTTCACTACTCTGTCTATCTCACTCCTCCACTTCCTTACACCCCATTCTCTACCATCTCCATTTCTAACTATCATACTCCAGTCCTTCTCTAAGTGCCTTCCTTCTACCTGTTGAAAAGCCCAACTAGCTATTAGACCACTCTTCACCACCATCCTGACACACTTTTTCCCCCACTTGCTACTCCTGACATTCCACAGAAACACTTTTCTCATTATTCTAGCATCATTCATTCGCTCTAACCTAGCTTTATACCTTAGTGTCGCTTTTACATACCTTTCTCTAAAAGTGCTCTAACCCATGTCTCCCCTAAGGGCCTCTACTGCTGCATATCTAGGTAAATTAAGTGCCATTCTTGCAACTCTATTCTGCCCTATTTCTAACTTTTCTAGTTCACTTTCATTCCATGCAATCACATCCATACCATACATGATGCTCGGAACAGCCACGCTCTTCCAAACTTCTCGCAGCACGTCATATTTACTCGCTCTCATCCTTGCTGCACTTCCTAGCCGACCTACCCACTGACTCACCATGCTTATCCTCTCATTCTTTGTCTTCACGCAGCCAACCGGACTCATCCATATCCCCAGGTACTTGTATTCATCTGTCTGTTGCATCTCGTTCTCACCTAGTCTCCACATTGAGTTCCTCTCATCCTCTGACCCATTCACTAGCATTATCTTGCTCTTTTCACTGCTAAACCTCACTCCAAAGTCTCTTCCATACCCATCTACAACATCAAGCAAACTCTGAAGCTCTTCTGCCGACTCACTCATAACAACAACATCATCTGCATACAAGAGCACACATATCTTATCATTCCCCACATTTACACCTGCATTCATTCTCCTTAGTCTAGCAGCCAGTTCCTCTGTATATAAGCTAAAGAGGGTTGGTGATAATATGCAACCCTGCCTAACTCCTCTTTCACTCTTTACCCAGTCTGTCTCTACACCTCCTAGTTTATACTTAGCTCTTGTATCCACATACATGCTTCGCACTATGTTAACTATCTTTGCACTTAACCCAATCTTTTCTAGCACTATACCTAGCATTTCTCTGTTCACCCTATCATATGCTTTCTCTGTCTAGAAAACCTAAGTATAACTTGCTACCATCTTTCTTCTTTCTTTCAATCAATTCATTCACCACAAACATATTGTCTTCAGCTCTCCTGTCCACACGGAACCCATTCTGCTCTTCATCTAACACTCTATCTCTCTCAATCCATTTACACAATCTTTCATTCAAAACCGCACTGAACACCTTTTCCTACTGTGTTACCTAACGCAATCGGCCTGTAGTTTTTCAACTCATTGATCTTGATCTTGATACTACAGGCGACTCGGGATCACTCCTGAGCCGGGCCTTTGGATCGGCAGCTCCTGTAGACGACAAAAAAAGGCACACAGAAAAAAAAAAAGGAGAGAAAAAGAAGAAGAAAAAGGAAACAGGGTCCTTTGCTCTAACCGTCTGTACATCTGGCATGCCACATTCTCTCCAGAAACTCCTTCACCGCCTCAATCATCCTTTCATTCGTTTCTCTACTCAGTCCCAGCAGCACCACCATCCACTGCCTCCCCGTCTTTTCTTACTCTATGTTGGTCTTGATCTTGATCTTGATTCTACATGTGTCCCAGGATTTCTCCTGAGGCAAGCCTTAGTATCGGCAGCTCCTGCAGGGGATGTTACGTTCACCGGTTAAACGGATAAGATTGGCATCGGGGAGCCGGTGAACAATAACAATAAAAAAAAAAAAAAACTGCAGGTTCAACTGGTGAGGAAATACAAAGGGGGCACTTTAAAAGCTATTTTAATAACCCATAATGAAACTGACACACATAGATATAACATGAAACATATGAAACTGACATACACATATACATATAACACAGAAATATATACAACAATAAAGAACCCAACTTAATACCTAACAATAATCCTAATCCTATATGGAGGCAATGTGGTAAACACGGGACGAGGAGAAGTGATACTTATGAGGTGTCGCAGTGGTGAAGTGCTGGATGATGGTTGATCCCACGGTAGTCCCAAGAGGCGTTGTGTTCACTGATTGAGGCCTGGACCTCGACTTCACTTTCCAGAAAGCCGAGCTTGCTTTAACACTTCCGCTGGAGTCGAATGGGGCCGCGTGAATCCAACTTCGGGACAGTAGCGGGCTTCATGAGACGGTGACATGGAGGGTTCATGAGACGGTGGCGTGGAAGGTTCACGAGACGGTGACGTGGAAGGGGAGGTGGAGAGGTGGCGAACGAGGTAACAAGCGGAGGAGGTGATGGTAGTGGAGTATGTTACGGGCGGGCCGTAACATTTCCTCCCCCCGTCGGCGATGATGTTGTCCACCCCTTGATATGGTGGACTTCCAAGTTGAAGGGTTGAGTTAACAAAGCCCACCTAAGAATGCGTTGGTTTCGGTTCTTCATGGCGTGAAGGAAGGCCAAAGGATTGCGATCGGTGAAGACCTTCGTAGTTTGAGGACCAAGATGAAGGTAGCACTCAAAACGTTGGAGCGCCAGGACGAGTGCCAGAGCCTCCTTCTCGATGGTGGAGTAGTTGAGTTGATGTTTCTTCAGCTTGGCGGAGTGATAGGCGATGGGATGGAGGATGCCGCTTGTGGGGTCCGTTTGTAGTAGGACAGCACCCACTCCAACTCCACTCACGTCCACTTGTATATGGAAGGGGCGGGAGTGATCTGGCGTCCAGACCACTGGCTCCGAGGAGAGGAACGCCTTGAGATGTTGGAAGGCTTGGTCACAGGTCGGGGTCCAGTGGAAGGGAACGGAAGTGCTGATAAGGTCCGTCAGGGAGGCGGCCAGGTTGGAGAAGTTCCTACAGAAGCGTCTGTAGAAACCAACCATCCCCAAGAACCTCATGAGAGCTTTCCTGGTGGTAGGGACAGGGAAGCCAAGGATGGCCTCCACGTTGGCTCTCTTGGGGCGAACCTTGCCGTTCTCCACCACATGTCCCAGGTAGACCACCGTAGACTTCCCGAAGGTGGACTTAGCCAGGTTAGCCTGGCTTCCTGCAACCGACCCATCAGCCTCCGAAGACGGGTCAGATGTGTCACCCAGTCGTCCGAAGTCACCACCAGGTCGTCCAGATAGGCAGATGTTCCTTCCAAGTCCTGGGTGATGTAATTTATAGCCCTCTGGAAGGTGGCGGGAGCATTAGACAAGCCGAAGGGCATCACTGTGTATTGGTATAGTCCGAAGGGGGTGATGAAGGCGGATATTATTCGGGCCTCGTCCGAGAGGGGAATCTGGTAGTAACCTTTAAGTAAGTCTATAGTGGTTACAAATTTGGCTACTCCTATACTATCTATAAGGTCCTCTATCAAGGGTAATGGGTAGGAGTCTGGCACCGTCACTTTATTTAATTTCCTGTAGTCGGTGCAAAATCGACTACTACCATCTGGCTTAGATGTTAACAGGCAGGGAGAAGCCCAGGGGAGATATACTAGGTTCTGCAAGGTGATGACAGAGCAGATAGTCTACCTCTTTTTTCATCAAGTCTCTTTTAATGGGTGAAATGCGATAGGTTGGTTGTCTTATAGGCTTGATGTCATTAGATATTAAAGTTATATCATGTTGGATAGTAGTACAAAGTCCTGGAAGGTCACCAGTGATTTCTGAAAAGTCTAGAAATAACTTTTTTAAGATCAGACTGTTGTGAAGGTGTTAAGGAAAGAAAAACCTCAAGGTTGGACATGATTTGGCTGTTTGAGGGGCGTCCTTTAGGTGGCGAGAAGAGGAATTCGATGTCGGACTCTTCCTCCAGGGGCATAGAACCAGACTCCTTCCCTACCAGACATACAGGTACAGTGCGAGACAAGTCGTCCTCTGGTTCTCTGGAGTGGTAAGGTTTCATTAGATTAATATGAACTAGTTGGGAATCCTTACGACGGTCAGGAGTGTGGACCACATAATTTAATGGACTTAGTTTTTGAGCCACAACATAAGATCCCATGAACTTACTGTGAAGAGCATTGCCTGGAGTGGGGAGAAAAAGTAAAACCTTGTCTCCTGGTTTGAAACTTCTCATGACAGATTTGGGTAGAGAATTCTGTTGCATTTTAGTTTGAGATTTGAGGAAGTTTGATTTAGCAAAGATCTGACTTCACTGATTTTATTCTTAAAGTTACTGATGTAGTCAGACACACTGGGGCTTGAAGGAGTATTTTGAGTAAACCATTGATCCTTTAATATTTTGAGAGGCCCCTGATCTGTCTACCATAGAGTAATTCAAAGGGAGTAACCTAAAGAATCTTGAGGAGATTCTCTTAAAGCGAAGAGAAGGAAAGAGGTACTTTCATCCCAGTCTCCTTGATGTTCCAAGCAATACTTCTTCATCATGGATTTTAATGTTTGGTGAAACCGCTCCAGACAGCCTTGGGATTGGGAGTGGTAAGCAGAGGAGGTTACATGGTCGATGTTTAGCTCATTCACTATCTGTTGGAAAAAATTGCTAGTGAAATTGCTTCCTTGTCAGACTGAATTTGTTTTGGAATTCCTACCGAGGTGAAAAAATGTATTAGATGTTTTACAATGGTCTTTGATGTGATGTTCTTAAGAGGGAATGCTTCAGGGTACCTGGTAGTGGGATCCATGAGGGTTAACAAATACTGATTCCCTCATTTGGTTTTGGGTAAGGGCCCTACGCAGTCTAGAACGATCTTTTCGAAGGGCTCCGTCTGAACTGGAATAGGCGTCAGAGGAGCTGGCACAAGGCGTTCGTTAGGCTTACCCACAATTTGACATATATGACATGTTTTTACATAGTGTGACACATCCTTTTTCATTCCTGGCCAAAAAAATGTTGAAGAGCCTTCTTGTAGGTTTTTTGGATGCCTAGATGACCTGACAATCCATCATGAGCTAGTTCTATAATGGCTGGTCTTACAGACAAGGGGATGACAACTTGATGTGTTTCTGACCAGGTGTCTAGTTGTTTCAGTTCAGGAGGTCTGTAGGCACGCATCAGGACTCCTTCCTGATAATAAAAACAAGGCAATTTAGACATATCCTTTGTCTCACTGGCAACATGTCTGATCTTAGCCAAAGTGAGATCCTGTTCCTGAGCATTAATCAAATTCTCCTTTGAAATGATGTTATTGTACAAGTTGTCAGTAGAGGCAATCATTGGTGGAGGAGGTGGTGAAAGGCAGGGGACTTGGACTGAGACCTGGTGACTGCACACACTGGGAAGAAGTGAGGGATGTTTCGTCCAGGGTCTTAGTGGGACTTTCTGTTAAGGGAGAATCAAGAACAATTAAGTTTGGAACAGCCAAGTTACCCGCAAGATCATTACCCAGTACAAGATGTACCCCGGTACTGGCAGTTCACCAGGTTTAATGGCTACCTCAACCTCTCCTGAAATGAAGGGCACTGTAAGCTAATTTTAGCCAAGGGATAGGAGAGCTGTGATTCGAGACCTGTAAGGATCACCTTCTCCCAGTGAAAGCCTGTTTGATGTTAGGGATGACATCCTCCCTTAAGATGGATTGGGCAGCACCTGTATCACGCAGAACTTTGACATTTATTGCCTTGTCTTTACCATCAGTCAGGGACACTTTACCTTGAGACATGTACGAGTCATAAAGTTCTAGAGGAGAGTTGACAGGGTTAGCTAGGGCCACTGGTTTCTTGTTCTCAAATGTTTTAGGTTTAGGGGCCACAAAAGAAAGTTGACGTTGAGAGGCCTTGCAATTTGGGCGTCTACATTTCTGGATCGTGTGTCCTGGTTTCTTACAGTATGTACACCAGGGGGAATTATATGCATTTGGCGAGAATCCGGTCGACTTACCACCTGCGCCCCAAAAATCTTCACCAAAGGAGGACCTAACATTAGATAGTGAACCACGACCTCTACTACCCAGGGATCCCATCAACAAAGCAAACGCATCAGCCACTTTAGCGGCAGACATAAGATCACTCTCTCCCCGTTCTTCCACATGCCTCAGAATATTAAAGGGTAACTTGTTCTTCCATTCTTCCAGGACCATTAGATTGAGCAACTCCGAAAAGGTGGTAATGTTAAGGGCGGCTAACCATTTCTTAAATTGTCTTAGTTTCTCACTCGCAAATTCAACATAGGTGTGAGAGTCTGGTTTCACATACTTTCGGAACTGTTGTCTGTATCCGTCAGAAGTGATAGAGCAAGCGTCTAGAATGTTACCTTTGATCTCTTCATATTTTACCTCATCACTAAGGCCGTTGTATACCCTATAAGCTTTTCCTACTAGCTTAGGGACAAGGAGAGACACCCACTGATCCTTGGGCTATTTATTCTTATTAGCAATGCTCTCAAAAGCGCGAAATGACCCGTCAACATCAGATTCATCAAAAGGGGGAACTAGCGGAGCAGCTGTAGCGGGATTAAAGCTTGTTAACTTTTTCTTTATATCTATTTCTTCCCCTCTAAACTTAGCGTCATTTCGTAAGGCTAACTCCTGAATTTCTAACTCTTTCTCCTGCCTTTGAAGTTGTAACTGAAATTCTCTCTCTTCCTTTTCTGCCTGTAGTTGCATTTTTCTTTCCTGTAATTCTCTCGCTTCTCTTTCTGCCTGTAGTTGCATTTCTTTCGCTTCTTTTTCTGCCTGTAATTGCATTTCTTTCGCTTCTTTTTCTGCCTGTAATTGCATTTGTTTTTCATGCATCCTGTATTCTAGTCTAAGCTTCTCAATTTCCCACTGACTTATCCTTCTCTTATCCTGTTCTTCCTGGGGACTGTGTATTATAGACCTCGTAGAGGCTGACATGGGAGTTAACTCTTCCATGGCATTTCCTAGCAACTGACCTTCTTGTACTAGATGTTCAACAACTACATTCTTATTGACCTTTTTAATCATCTGAGACGTGATGGGAACATCAAAATGTTTAGCGATGGCTTTCCATTGGACCTTCTTTATATTAGCATCTTTAAGTTGTTCCAGAGAAGGGTCAGCACAAAAATCTTCAACGTTAAACTGAGCGGAAGCCATATTAAATAGATGTTAAACAACAACAACAAAAATGATAAGCGAATTACTTAAGTGAGGAACTTGGCAGAGTGATAATAAAGGCAACCTTGGGAAATTACCTAGATTATACTTAAGTAAACACTTATGAGTACAATCACTAATGAGGGGGGGGTAAACTAGAGAATTACGACATTAAGAGGGATCCGGATTACTCTAGTTACGAGACTTGAGAGTGAGGAGCGAATTGTACTGAGACTTGTTATTGATAAGGAGGCGGATTAGTCTGAGAGACTAGTTAAAATGGCCGATTCTAACTAGCGAGAAAAATGATTCGCGAAGTGAAGGGATTGAGGGTTCGCATGAACATATGATGATCCCAACACTTGGATAACACTTATTACACACCTGCCTATGTGCAAAAAATAGAGATAAGTGCTATCGGTGAACACGCTTTTCTACCTGGTTTCCTGCTCTACCACTGCTATGCGGTACCAATGAAGGTCACGAAGCACTTTTAACCCAGAAGGAGCCACTTGATCGCACAAGGGTAAATTTAAACCACACGCAGAGTAAGTCACAGAAATAAAAACACATCAGTCACAACACCACAGAAACACATAAAAAAAATAATGTAATCACAGAAAAAAAGTCACTAGAAAAATGGAACACTGAACAAGGGTTATAATGGTCCTGTCACGGTCGACTTCACTTTCCAAAAAGCCGAGCTTGCTTTAACACTTCCGCTGGAGTCGAATGGGGCCACGTGAATCCAACTTCGGGACAGTAGCGGGCTTCATGAGACGGTGACGTGGAAGGTTCATGAGACGGTGGCGTGGAAGGTTCACGAGACGGTGACGTGGAAGGGGAGGTGGAGAGGTGGCGAACGAGGTAACAAGCGGAGGAGGTGATGGTAGTAGAGTATGTTACGGGCGGGCCGTAACAGGGATAAAAAGAAAAAAAGACGGCAAGAATCTAAACCAGACACCATCCTTAATACTACTAATCCCTGCATGTGGCACTCCACATTCTCTCCAGGAACTCCTTGACAGCTTCTATCATCCTTTCACTCGTGTCTCCACACAGTCCCAGCAGCAACACCATCCATTCCCCTCCAGTCTTCTTCACCTTGGCATACCCCAGTTCCCTCAGCACCACTTGCATCATCTCATTTCTGTCTCTGGCATACTTCACATACTCCAGCATCACATGCTCCACCGTCTGGTCCTCTCCCATGTCACACATCTGGCACACTTTGCTGCGGGACTATGACCATCTGTAACTACTTGCATTCACATTCATGCACTGTTCCCTAGCTCGGAAGAGGAGGTCATCCCCCAGGCTGCCACCATACCACTTTTCATACATTGGGGCCTCTTTTTCCCTATACAACTCCAGAGTACTCTTTTGTTCCATCCTAGTCCTCCATTCGCTCAGTCCAATACACTTTACCCATCTGTCTATCTCTCTCATCCACTTCCTTACATCCCAGTGTGGGCTCTCTCCATTTCCAACAATCATGCTCCAGTCACTTTCAACATGCTTCGCCTCAACTCGCTGGAACGCCCAACTAGACCACTCTTCACTACCATCCTGACACACTTCTTCACCCACCTGCTATTCCTAACATTCCATAGAAACGCCTTCCTAACTATTTTTGCATCATTCATTCGTTCTGGCCTAGCCTTGAATCTCAGTGTTGCCTTCACATGCCTCTTTCTGAAGGTACTCCATCCCATGTCTCCCCTTAATGCCTCTATTGCTGCATACCCTGGTGCATTTAGAGCCATTCTTGCTACTCTGTTCTGTCCTATTTCTAGCTTCTCTAATTCACTTTCATTCATTCATGGTGAGGGAGAAAGAACATTCGAAGGCTTTGACACGGCGTATACTTCACTATTTGATATAGTGTTGACTATCGAACGTAAATTAGATAAATTGATAAAGGAGAGTATGGGAATGAAAGAGAATGAAGAACAGGATAAAGAGCTCCAGAAATTGAAAGAAAGGATAAAAAGAGTGGAAGAAAACGAAACTAGGCTAAGAACCGAAAATGAAGAATTAAAAGTTGAAGTAGCTAACTACAAGAAATTGATGGAAGAAGGACTCGGTAAAGCCGAGAAAGAAAAAGAGAAGCTGAAAGATCTAGTTAACAAAGAAGAAGAAAGAGTACATACAAGACGTGATTAAAAAGAAGTACAGGCATGGAGAATCCAAGATAAGAAAGACAAAGAATCATTTCAGGAAGTATTTCAAGAAGTTAAAAGAAAGAGATGAAATATGACAAACAAAATTATAGGAGTCCTGAAGAAAAAAAAAATTTAGTAAGAGAAATTGCGGAAAAAAAAGAGTGTAATTATTTTTGGACTGAAAGAAAAAAATGTTAAATATAGACCAAGAAGGGAAAAGGACGAAATGAAATCAGTAAAAGACCTACTAAAACATCTAAATGACGAGGATAGACAGAACTTAGAAGAGGAAGTAGAAGAAATCCATAGAATGGGACCATATCAAGAAGGAACAGTGAGACCAATTAAGATATTACTAAAATCACAAGCAGCAACAGAAGAAGTACTATATAGAAAAACAAAACTCAGAGAAACAGAAGGTTGCAAAGATATATATATATATATATATATATATATATATATATATATATATATATATATATATATATATATATATATATATATATATATATAAAGAAAAATAGAAACGAAGAGGAAAGGAAGAGACACAACGAACTGGTGGCAGAAGCAGGAGAAAAAAATAATGAAAGGTCAGAGGAGGAGAAGGCATTTTTTTGGAGAATTATAGGATAAGGAAATGGTATATAAAAGAGAAGGAAGAGAAAAAAATGGAACAAGTTTAACTAAAAATTATAAGAACAAGAGATTAAAAATGATGTATACAAACATAGATGGCATTTTATCTAGTAAATTAGAATTAAGAGATTACATAAAGAAAGATATTGTATGCCTGGTGGAAACAAAGTTAAATGAGGCAATACAAATAGACATAGATAAAAGGTATAATATATAGAGGAGAGAGAGTGGGTAAAGGAGGAGGAGGAGTCATGATGATGTTAAGAATCGAGATAGTGGTAAATCAAGTGGAGTTTGGGGAAGAAAAATCAGAAATACTGTACAATAAGATACATATTAATAAAAAGGAGTTAACAATCAATGGAACATATGTGCCACCAAAAACAAATTCATGGACTAATCAAGAATATAAAGACATGATAAATGACACAATAAAGAGTCTTACAAGAATCATTAAAGAAAGGAGAAAAGTGATATTAGTAGGAGATTTCAACTGTAAGGAGGTAGACTGGGAAAATTATGAAAGTGGTATGGGGAAAGAAGCCTGGGGAGATAGATTTCTGAACCTAATGATAGATAATTTGATGGTCCAAAGAGTAAAGGAAAACACAAGATTCAGAGGAAACGATGAGCCGGCGAGATTTTTATAAGGGGTATACAAATGAACGATGATATAAGATATAAGTGCCCATTGGGAAAGAGTGACCATATAATATTAGAAATGGATATAGAAGAAGGAAAGGAAGATAGAGATGAATCATACAAAGGAGACCAACTAAATTACAGAAAGGCTGATACTGAGAACCTCAAGAGCTATTTAAAAACGTAAACTGGGAGGAGATGGAAAACTCAGAAACGGTTCAAGAGAAATATAACTTATTTTTGGAAATATACAAAACAAGAGTCAGGGAATATGTCCCGAAATATAGACCTAAGAAGAAGGAAAGAAAGATTGGTTTAATGCTAGATGTGCTAGGGCAAAGGAGAAACGAGATGGAGCATGGAAACAAAAAAAACAAAAAAAAAGAAAAACTGAAAATAAGGAAAACTTCAAAACAGCAAGAAAGGAATATGCTAAGGTGAAAAAGGAAGAAGAAAGGAACTATGAAAAGGACGTTGTCGAAAAATGTAAGGAACAACCAAAATTGTTCTATAGATTCATAAATGGAAAAATAAGACAAAAAGAAACAATAGAAAGGTTAAAAGGAGAGAACGGAATGGTAGAAGACACAAAAAGTATGGCAGAACTGTTAGATAGTAAATTTCATGAGGTCTTTACTAAGGAATCCAAATTTGAAAGACCACAGGGTAATAGAGAGACTGTCCATATGAAAGAGATTAAAGTAACCAAGCTTGAAATAAAAAAGTTGATGACAGAACTAGATGAGGAAAAGGCAATGGGATCGGATGAAGTCTCAGGCAGAGTACTGAAAGAATGTAGGGAAGAACTAGCAAGTCCTATATACAACATCATAAAATGCTCAATAGAAAATGGAACAGTACCAGTGGAGTGGAAAAGAGCTGAGGTGGTTCCCATATATAAGAGTGGAAAGAAGGAAGAACCTTTAAATTACAGACCGGTATCACTAACTAGTGTAATATGCAAAATGTGTGAAAGAGTAATAAAGAAGCAATGGATTGAGTTTCTTGAAGACAACAAAATATTATCAAATAGCCAATTTGGTTTTAAAAAAGATCGGTCATGTGTAACAAATTTATTGAGTTTCTACTTTAGAATAGTTGATAAAGTACAAGAGAGAGAGAGGGATGGATTGACTGTATTTATTTAGATTTAAAAAAGGCCTTTGATAAAGTGCGACATGAAAGATTACTATGGAAATTAGAGGAGAAGGGTGGCTTAAAAGGAAGCACACTGAGATGGATTAAAAATTACTTGAAGGGGAGAGAAATAAGGACGATAGTTAAAAATATGAAGTCCAAGTGGAGAACAGTAGAAAGCGGAGTGCCACAGGGGTCAGTATTGGCGCCAATACTTTTTCTTGTATATATAAACGACATGCCAGAGGGAGTGAACAGCTACATAAATCTGTTTGCGGACGATGCGAAACTGTGCAGAGTCATTAAACAAAAAGAGGATTGTGAAATACTACAGGAAAACTTAAACAAGATCTGGAAATGGAGTAAAAAATGGGAGATGGAATTCAATGTGGACAAAAGCCATGTCATGGAAATGGGAAAAAGTGAAAGACGACCAGTGGGAATCTATAAGATGGGAGATGGAGTAGAACTAGAAAAGTAAAGAAGGAAAAGGACTTGGGAGTGACGATGGAAGAAAACAATCAACCGGTAAGCCATATTGATAGAATTTTCAGAGAGACATATAATTTGCTAAGGAATATTGGATTAGCATTTCACTATATGGACAAAGAGATGATGAAGAAATTGATAAGTACTAAAATAAGACCTAGATTGGAATATGCAGGAGTTGTGTGGACCCCCCATAAAAAGAAACACATAAGGAAATTGGAGAGACTGCAAAAAATGGCTACAAGAATGGTTCCAGAATTTGAAGGGATGACGTATGAGGGGAGATTAAAAGCTATGGATCTACCAACCCTGGAACAGAGAAGAGAGAGAGGGGATCTGATACAAGTTTATAAATTGATTAACGGAATGGATCAAGTGGATAATGAGAAACTAATCCTGAGAAAAGAATATGACATTAGAAGCACAAGATCGCATAGTAAGAAACTGAGCAAGGGAAGATGTCTGAGAGATGTTAAAAAATATAGTTTCCCGCAAAGATGTGTTGAGACTTGGAACAGTTTGAGTGAGGAAATGGTGTCAGTAAAGAGTGTACATAGTTTTAAAGAAAAATTGGATAAGTGTAGATATGGAGACGGGGCCACACGAGCATAAAGCCCAGGCCCTGTAAAACTACAACTAGGTAAATACAACTAGGTAAATACACACACACACTCTTATCTCCCCGTGACCTCCGGGGTCACATCTCCATCATGGAGGCCTAGCTCAGCGTCCCTTCCATTAAGGTCTGACAGTTTCATAAACACGAGCAACCAACACCTCGCTCACGCTTTAGCTAAAGTCTGCACATATGTACTCATATGTACTACATCATCTATTTATATATTTTATATATTTTTGATGCTGATTGATTGATTGATTGATACATTTATTGTTGAATTAATAAATAATTACAACAAAGGAGGAGGATTTAACCTTAAGCCCAGGGGGAGGGTGACAAAGTCCATCCTCCTCCTATGTTGTATTTCAGTATTAATGCAACAATAAATGTATCAATCAATCACCTCCTTGGAAAAAAAAAACCCTAGTGGCAACACTGAAACACTCGTCTTTTCCCAGATAATGAAGAACACATCACTAAAAAAACATGTTTTTTTTTATCTTATCTAATATAGAAGAAAATAAAGAAATAATATGTAATTATTGGAAAATAAGAGAACATAAAGTAAAAAAAATAATAATAATTACAGTTACAGACCCACACAAAACCGAAACCAAAACACATCAGGAAGTGCCGATAATCAACTGAACTGAAACTGTTTAGTATTTTGAAAAAAAAACATTAATGAAATTTGAATAATAAAAATTTTTGCACCTGTATAAGAATCGTATTTAATTTGAATAAAATATATAAATCATATTTAAGTAGATACTTATTTACCAGCGCATGTTCCTCGGTATGAGGCTCCATGTTGCCTCTTCCCCGCGTGGCCGAGCTGTGGTGACTGGCCGGCTGTGCACGCCCCGATACCACCAAAATGGTAAGTCTCTAAGGGTAGCTTGCTCCTTGTGATGATCTTTAAGAGACAGTGAAGGTATGTGCGAGGTATTGAGACGTTAATGTAACCGTAAGGTGACCACACTCGCGGGTGAAACGAGTAAATATGAGTTACGGTCACCATGTGTTGATCTGATCGTTCAGGTATAGCCAACTGTATTCCAATTATTTCTTGAAGAAACCGGATTGGTATATTGGTATATTTTGATTAGTTTGATCATCGTTTTCCAATTTGTTGACATATAGGTTGATAGGTTCCGTAATTCACATAACAGGCATTGTGGAGATTGACTTTTTTTTTTTCGTTTACTAGGTACATATGGTGTTTTTTACTTTTTTTTTTTTTTTCTCTAACAATTTTTAGGTACTTATGGTGGTGGGTTTTCCCTTTCGAAATATTGGGTAGAAAATGCAGAAGGGCTTCCTTTCTTTCCGTACCACCTTTCGCCTAATTTTGTTTGGATGGGAAAAGCCAAAATAGACCAAATTTTGCAGTTCGAATCAAGCCCGAGGCCATAATTGGATAAATGGAAAAAAAAAAGAACACAATAAACATAAAAAAATGCTGATAACCCCTAATCTAACTTACTCTACCCTTACCTAACCTAGCGGGGTGAGGCGTGAGCTCTGCCCCTTGCCGAGCCGTTCGCCCTGTCAGTTTCGCATCCATACAGACCGATAAAATCTACTAGAATATTATTCCTGTATATTTACACTATCAGAGAGGGTATAAGGTGGAGTAGTGCAGTGCTACGGGTGGTTACTGTTACAGTGGTTACAGTGTGTGTGTGTGTGTAACACATAACATAACATATAACATAAATAATAGGATAACAAAGGGCCACCAGGGCCCATCTAGGTTATCCTGTATCAGTCCCACAGCGACCTCGTCATCAGTACTTAAAGATACACTTACAAGTACACAATACATTATATACTAATTCTAAATATTTGGCCCATTAACAGGGCTAAGACCTGCAGCGAAATCCTCTACAATTTGTGGTCACCATACATGGGGATCATGTCTTGTTTAACTATAGTTATAAAAACTATCATGCAGTGCTATACATAATTATAAATCTAATAAATTTAAGTGCTTATCTAATCTGTTTTTAAACATTGTCAAACTAGTGCTATTTACAACCGTCTCTGGCAATGCATTCCAGAAGTCTACCACCCTATGACTAAAGAAATATTTTCGTATATCTAACCTGCAGCCTTGCTTTCTAATCTTCCTGCCATGATTTCTAGTCCTACTTCCCTCCTCTAAGGTAAAGAAAGATCTCACATCTATGTAGTTTGTATCTGAGAACATTTTAAATAACTCTTATCATATCCCCTCTTATACATCTCAAATGAAAACATATTTAATTCCTTTAATCTATCTCTATACTCCAGGCACTTTAATGCTGGTATCATCCTAGTTGCTCTTCTCTGAACTGCTTCTAACATGTTGATATCCTGCCTATAGTGGGGTGACCAGGCCTGTATGCAATACTCTAAATGGGGTCTAACAGGAATTATATAAGCTACGCACCACTTCCTTACTTTTATAACTAACATTTCTATTTATAAAACCCAGGATCCTATTTGCCCTATTTCTTGGTTCTAAACATTGCTTTGAAAATTTCATAGTCCTTTCTATCACTACTCCTAAATCCTTTCCTTCCTCTACTGCCTCTAGCCAACATCCCTCCATCTCATAGTTAAAGTTTGTGTTGTCTTTACCTAAATGCATAACCTGACATTTTTTAGAATTAAACTCCATCTGCCACCTGTCTGCACATGCTATCAGCCTGTCCAGGTCTCGTTGTATTCTGTAATTGTCCTTTTCACCCTGTACTGCACATGCTATCTTGGTATCATCTGCAAACTTTGATACTTTGCTACTAATTCCTATATATAAATCGTTAATGTACACCAAGAAAAGAAGAGGTCCTAGCACTGATCCTTGGGGTACCCCACTAACCACTTCCTTCCACTCAGACATTGCCCCATTTAATGCTACTCTCTGTTTCCTATCAGAAAGCCATTCACTAATCCAATCAACTAACCTACCCCCTATCCCATGTAGTCTCAATTTGTACACTAGCCTCCTATGCGGTACCTTATCAAACGCCTTGCTAAAATCTAGATATATAACATCTATGCTATTTCCATCATCTAACTCCTTGGTAATATATTCTAAGATATCGAGCAAATTTGTAAGACAGGACCTCCCTGATCTAAAGCCATGTTGGGTATCTCTAATTAATCTATTCTCATTTAAATGCTCCCAAATACTACCCTTAATGATTTTCTCTAGTATCTTACATACTATATTAGTTAAACTAACACTAACAAGACGAGATTGTAATCAGAGCAGCGACCTTCCGTTATAGGTGCAGAGTAGAAACTAAGGCACATGCATGCAAATGAATGGACAAAGAAACTTTGTCTCAACACAAAGAAACTATTTAACTTTAGAGGAACCATAAATATTAGTCCAAGCAAGATGTAGGTATATATAATAGTGTCACATCGGAATGGATGAAGTGGATAATGAGAAACTGATCCTGAGAGAAGAATATGACTTTAGAAGCACAAGATCGCATAGTAAGAAACTAAGGAAGGGACGATGTCTGAGAGATGTTAAAAAATTTAGTTTTCCTCAAAGATGTGTTGAGACTTGGAACAGTTTGAGTGAGGAAGTGGTATCAGCAAAGAGTGTACATAGTTTTAAAGAAAAATTGGATAAGTGTAGATATGGAGACGGGACCACACGAGCATAAAGCCCAGGCCCTGTAAAACTACAACTAGGTAAATACAACTAGGTAAATACACACACACACACACTAATTTATTGAGCTTCTATTCTAGAATAGTTGATAGAGTACAAGAGAGAGAGGGATGGGTTGACTGCATCTACTTGGATTTAAAAAAGGCGTTTGACAAAGTGCCACACGCAAGATTACTGTGGAAGTTAGAGGAGAAGGGTGGCTTAAAAGGAAGCACATTGAGATGGATAGAAAATTATTTGAGGGGGAGAGAAATAAGGACGGTAGTTAAAGATATGAAGTGCCACAGGGGTCAGTATTGGCACCAATACTTTTCCTCATTTATATTAACGACATGCCAGAAGGAGTGAACAGCTACATAAATTTGTTTGCGGATGATACGAAACTGTGCAGAGTTATAAAGCAAAAGGAGGATTGTGAAATACTGCAAGAAGACCTAAATAAGATCTGGGAATGGAGAAAGAAGTGGGAAATGGAATTCAATGTGAACAAAAGCCATGTCATGGAAATGGGAAAGAGGGAAAGACGACCCGTGGGAATCTATAAGATGGGAGATGGAGTAGAACTGGAGAAAGTCAAAAAGGAAAAGGACTTAGGAGTGACGATGGAAGAAAACAATCAACCAGTAAGCCATATTGATAGAATTTTTAGAGAAACATAATTTGCTGAGGAATATTGGAGTAGCATTTCACTACATGGACAAAGAAATGATGAAGAAATTGATAAATACTCTAATAAGACCTAGATTGGAATATGCAGGAGTAGTGTGGACCCTCATAAAAGAAACACATAAGAAAATTGGAGAGGCTACAAAAAATGGCTATAAGAATGGTCCCAGAACTTGAAGGGATGACATATGAGGAGAGACTAAAGGCTATGGATGTACCAACCTTGGAACAAAGAAGGGAGAGAGGAGACCTGATACAAGTCTATAAATTGATCAACGGAATGGACCAAGTGGATAATGAGAAACTGATCTTGAGAGAAGAATATGACATCCGAAGCACAAGATCGCATAGTAAAAAGCTGAGAAAGGGAAGATGTTTGAGAGATATTAAAAAGTATAGTTTCCCGCAGAGATATATTGAGACGTGGAACAGTTTAGATGAAGAAGTAGTGTCTGCAACGGGTGTGCACACTTTTAAAGTAAGATTGGATAAGTGCAGATATGGAGACGGGGCCACACGAGCATAAAGCCCAGGCCCTGTAAAACTACAACTAGGTAAATACACACACACACACACACACATATATATATATATATATATATATAAATATATATATATATATATATATATATATATATATATATATATATATATATATATATATAAATATATTTACAGTAAAGTCCCGAGTTACGTCAAAGTCGTAGTTACGTCAGTCCACTATAAGGCAATTTAAGATTAAAGAAATAAAAAATTTATAAATCGTAATTTATTGTTATTGTTGGTGGTTGCCTGCCACACCGCCCGCCTCACGCTTGAATACAATAACACCCTGCCTCAGTTCCACCACACCATCGCCCCTGGCAAGAGTGTTATCCTACTTCTGCGTTTACTGACTCAAGTTCTTAGTATCTTGCTCAATGGCACCAAAGAGAAAACTTCTTAGTGACAGCATTGATGCTAAGAAAAGGAAAACCATTATGCTACAAGAAAAAGAGGACATATTAAAAGACATGAGAAGGGAGGCAGCAGCTGTGTGTGAGGGAGTGAAGAAGAAAATGGGAAGCCGGTTACCATAACAACGGGGAGGTTGACGACCTTGAGGGCTCGCACACCCATCACAACAATAACAACTCCGGAGCCTTCACCTGGGCCACACGACACTCGCAGCTGACTTGCACCGTCTGCGCCTGTCTGCTGATCCCTATTGCCTTTTCCTATTGCATTTCCTGCCCCGCTGCCCACGCTTCTACTCCCACTGCACTGCACTACGCTCCCAGCTGTCCGCGTCACAACGTTCGACCTGCCTGCCCTCCTGGCGGCCTCAGGCGTCCACCCCTCTAGGCAACCTGCAGTCCTTCGCGTTCGTGGCCCTAATCAACAACAAAAACAAGCTTGTGTTTCATATTCCTACATAGTTGTAAATAATATAACAATATAACCTGTAACTTACCTTAATGACCATAAACAATGATTGGTTGAAAACTCGATAATATGCTTTGAAATGTACGGAAACTCGAGTTACGTACAAAATCGACTTACATCATGTTTCAGGAACGTAACTGACGTAAACCGAGACCTTACTGTATGTATATATATATATAAACATTTAAATTTCTATTGAAATTGAACAGCCATTTGGCACTAATACATTCAAGTATTGAGTCTCCACTGTGTGTGTGTGTGTGTGTGTGTATTTACCTAGTTGTATTTACCTAGTTGTAGTTTACAGAGCCTGGGCTTTATGGTCGTTTGGCCCCGTCTCCATATCTACACTTATCCAATATTTCTTTAAAACTCTGCACACTCGTTGCTGACACCACTTCCTCACTCAAACTGTTCCAAGTCTCAACACATCTTTGCGGGAAACTATATTTTTTAACATCTCTCGGACATCTTCCCTTGCTCAGTTTCTTACTATGCGATCTTGTGCTTCTAATGTCATATTCTTCTCTCCGGATTAGTTTCTCATTATCCACTTGATCTATTCCATTAATCAATTTATAAACTTGTATCAAATCCTCTCTCTCTCTCCTCTGTTCCAGGGTTGGTAAATCCATAGCTTTTAGTCTCCCCTCATATGTCATCCCTTTAAATTCTGGAATAATTCTTGTAGCCATTTTTTGTAGTCTCCAATTTCCTTGTGTGTTTCTTTATATGGAGGGTCCACACAACTCCTGCATATTCCAATCTAGGTCTTATTTTAGTACTTATCAATTTCTTCATCATTTCTTTGTCCATATAGTGAAATGCTAGTCCAATATTCCTTAGCAAATTATATGACTGAAAATTCTATCAATATGGCTTACCGGTTGATTGTTTTCTTCCATCGTCACTCCCAAGTCCTTTTCCTTTTTTCCTTTTTCTAGTTGTACTCCATCTCCCATCTTATAGATTCCCACAGGTCATCTCTCACTCTTTCCCATTTCCGTGACATAGCTTTTGTCCACATTGAATTCCATTTCCCACTATTTACTCCATTCCCAGATCTTATTTAGGTCTTCTTGCAGTATGTATTTCACAATCCTCTTTTTGCCTTATAACCTTGCACAGTTTCTTATCATCTGCAAACAGATTTAAGTAGCTGTTCACTCCTTCTGGCATGTCGTTAATATAAATGAGGAAAAGTATTGGTGCCAATAGTGATCCCTGCGGCACTCCGCTTTCTATTGCTCTCCACTTGGATTTCATATCTTTAACTACCGTCCTTATTTCTCTCCCCCTCAAATAATTTTCTATCCATCTCAATTTGCTTCCTTTTAAGCCACCCTTCTCTAACTTCCATAGTAATCTTGCATGTGGCACTTTGTCAAATGCCTTTTTTAAATCCAAATAAATATAGTCAACCCATCCCTCTCTCTTGTGTACTCTATCAACTATTCTATAATAGAAACTCAATAAATTAATTACACACGACTGTCTTTTTCTAAAACCAAATTGGCTATTTGATATTGATTTGTTGTCTTCAATGAACTCGATCCATTGTTTCTTTATTCTTTCACACATCGTACATATTACACTAGTTAGTGATACCGGTCTGTAATTTAAAGGTTCTTCCTTCCATTTATCAATGGAATGGACCAAGTGGACAATGAGTATCTGGTCCTGAGAGAAGAATATGCCAGTCGAAGCACAAGATCGCATAGTAAGAAGCTGAGGAAGGGAAAATGTGTAAGAGATATTAAAAAGTATAGTTTCACGCAAAGATGTATTGAGACGTGGAACAGTTTGAATGAAGAAGTAGTGTCTGCAACGAGTCTGCATACTTTTAAAGTAAGATTGGATAAGTGTAGATATGGAGACATGGCCACACGAGCATAAAGCCCAGGCCCTGTAAAACTACAACTAGGTAAATACACACACACACACACACACACACACACACACACACACACACACACACACACACACACACACACACACACACTGGATCAAATTCTTTGGAAGACAACAAATTAATATCAAATAACCAATTTGGTTTTAGGAAAAGACGGTCTTGTGTAATTAATTTATTGAGTTTCTATTCTCTAATAGTTGATAGAGTACAAGAGAGAGGGATGGGTTGACTATTTATTTGGATTTAAAAAGGCGTTTGACAAAGTGCCACATGCAAGATTACTATGGAAGTTAGAGAAGGGTGGCTTAAAAGGAAGCACATTGAGATGGATAGAAAATTATTTGAGGGGGAGAGAAATAAGGACAGTAGTTAAAGATATGAAGTCCAAATGGAGAGCAGTAGAAAGCGGAGTGCCACAGGGGTCAGTATTGGCACCAATACTTTTCCTCATTTATATTAACGACATGCCAGAAAGAGTGAACAGCTACATAAATCTGTTTGCAGATGATACGAAACTGTGCAGTTATAAAGCAAAAAGAGGATTGTGAAATACTGCAAGAAGACCTAAATAAGATCTGGGAATGGAGTAAAAAGTGGGAAATGGAATTCAATGTGAACAAAAGTCATGGAAATGGGAAAGAGTGAAAGATGACCTGTGGGAATCTATAAGATGGGAGATGGAGTAGAACTGGAGAAAGTTAAAAAGGAAAAGGACTTGGGAGTGACGATGGAAAAAAACAATCAACCAGTAAGCCATATTGATAGAATTTTTAGAGAAACATAATTTGCTAAGGAATATTGGAGTAGCATTTCACTACATGAACAAAGAAATGGTGAAAAAATTGATAAGTACTATAATAAGACCCAGATTGGAATATGGAGGAGTAGTGTGGACCCCTCACAAAAAAGAAACACATAAGGAAATTGGAGAGGCTACAAAAAATGGCTACAAGAATGGTTCCAGAATTTGAAGGGATGACATATGAGGAGAGACTAAAGGCTATGGATCTACCAACCCTGGAACAAAGAAGGGAGAGAGGAGACCTGATACAAGTTTATAAATTGATCAACGGAATGGACCAAGTGGATAATGAGAAACTGATCCTGAGAGAAGAATATGACATCCGAAGCACAAGATCGCATAGTAAAAAGCTGAGAAAAGGAAGATGTCTGAGAGATATTAAAAAATATAGTTTCCCGTATTGAGACGTGGAACAGTTTAAATGAAGAAGTAGTGTCTGCAACGAGTGTGCAAACTTTTAAAGTAAGATTGGATAAGTGTAGATATGGAAACGGGGTCAGACGAGCATAAAGCCCAGGCCCTGTAAAACTATAACTAGGTAAACTACAACTAGGTTAATACACAGTAGAGACTGAATACTTGAAAGTATTAGTTCCAAATGGCTGTTCAATTTCAATAGAAATTTAAATGTTTATATATATATATATATATATATATATATATATATATATATATATATATATATATATATATATATATATATATATATATATATATATATATATATATATATATATATATATATATATATATATATATATATATATATATATATATATGTGTGTGTGTGTGTGTGTGTGTGTGTGTGTGTGTGTGTGTGTGTGTGTGTGTGTGTGTGTTTACCTAGTTGTATTTACCTAGTTGTAGTTTTACAGGGCCTGGGCTTTATGCTCGTGTGGCCCCATCTCCATATCTACACTTATCCAATCTTACTTTAAAAGTATGCACACTCGTTGCAGACACTACTTCTTCATTTAAACTGTTCCACGTCTCAATACATCTTTGGGAAACTATATTTTTAACATCTCTCAGACATCTTCCTTTTCTCAGCTTTTTACTATGCAATCTTGTGCTTCGAATGTCATATTCTTCTCTCAGGATCAGTTTCTCATTATCCACTTGGTCCATTCTGTTGATCAATTTAAAAACTTGTATCAGGTCTCCTGTGTGTGTGTGTGTGTGTGTGTGTGTGTGTGTGTGTGTGTGTGTGTGTGTGTGTGTGTGTGTGTTCACCTAGTTGTAATTTTACAGGGCCTGGGTATCATACTCGTGTGGCCCCGTCTCCATATCTACACACATCCAACTTTCCTTTAAAACTATGCACACTCCTCGCTGACACCACCTCCTCACTCAAACCATTCCACACCTCCACACATCTTTGTGGGAAACTATATTTCTTCACATCCTTCAAGCATATTCCCTTGGCTATCTTTTTACTATGCGATCTTGTAGTTCTATTTAAGTTTTCCTCTCTCAACATCATTTGCTCATTATCCACTTCATCCAGTCCGTTCAACAGTTTATAAACCTGTATTAAATCTCCTCTTTCTCTTCTTTGTTCCAAGGTAAGCAAATTCATTTCTTTTAATCTCTCCTCATAGGTCATTTCTGCCAATTCTGGAACCATTTTTGTTGCCATTCTCTGCAATCTCTCCAACTTCCTTATATGCTTCTTTTTATAAGGGGACCAAACCACTCCAGCATATTCCAATCTTGGTCTAATTACCGTACTAATTAATTTCTTCATCATATCTTTATCCATATAATGGAAGGCTAATCCAATATTTTTATCAAATTATACGTTTCTCCAAACATCTTATCAATATGAGCCTCAAACTGCCCATGGTCTTGTATTATCACTCCCAAATCCTTTTCCTTTTCCACCTTTTTCAACACTACTTCTTCACCCATCTTATATGACCCTCTTGGCCGTCTTCCACTCTTCCCCATCTCCATCACATGACTTTTGCTCAGATTAAATTCCATTTGCCACCTCTTGCTCCACTCCCAAATCTTATCCAGATCTGCCTGTAAAATTTCACAATCTTCACTCTTCACACACCTACACAACTTCGCATCATCCGCAAACAAATTAATATAACTGTTTACTCCCTCTGGCATGTCATTAATATATACAAGGAAAAGTATTGGTGCCAGCACTGAGCCTTGTGGGACTCCACTCTCCACCACCAACCAGTCCGACTTTGCATCCCTTATTACCGTTCTCATCTCCCTCCATCTCAAGTAGTTTTCCATCCACTTTAACACTTTTCCTTCAGTCCTCCATAAATCTCTAATTTCCATAACAGTCTCATGTGAGGTACCTTGTCAAAAGCTTTCTTTAAATCCAAATATACACAGTCCATCCATCCTCTCTCTCTTGTATTTTGTCAACCACTCTTGAATAAAAGCTCAGTAGATTTGTTACACATGACCTCCCTTTCCTAAAGCCAAATTGATGATCCGATAATAACTTATGATCCTCCAGGAACCGTATCCAATATTTCTTTATCACCCTCTCACAAATCTTACCGACCACACTTGTTAGAGACAGGTCTATAGTTAAGAGGCTCTTCCTTACTGCCTCCCTTATAAATGGGCACCACTTCAGCTCTCTTCCACTCTACTGGTACTTCCCCTGTTTCTAATGAACACCTTATAATATCATATAATGGATCAATCAATTCTTCTCTACACTCCTTCAATAATTTTCCTGAAACTTCATCTGGTCCCATCGCTTTATCATCTTTAAGTTCCTCCAACATTTTAGGTATCTTAATGTCATCCATGTGCACATTTCCTTGTACATTCTGAGGCTTTACAAACATTGTTTCTTCAGTAAATACTTGCTGAAACCTATTATTTAGCAATTCCGCTATATTCTTAAGGTCATCTACTATCCCTTGCTCTCCTTTTAATCTTTCAATGGACTCTCTCTTTTTAAGTTTACCATTTATGAACCTGTAAAACAATTTTGGATGTTCCTTACTCTTGTCTACAATATCTTTTTCAAATTTTTTTTTTCCTCTCTCCTTACCCTCACATACTCATTTCTCGCCACTCTATAAATCTCCTTATTTAGTATATTCCTGCTCTTTTCCATCTTTTCCAAGCCACATCTCTCTTTTCCTTAGCCTTAACACAAGTTCCATTAAACCAATCCTTTCTTCCTTCCTCTCTTGGTTTATACTTTGGTACAAATTTCATAACTCCTTCTTTATAATATTTCATAAAAATCTCATATTTCTTTTGCACTTCTCTGAAAACTTTCTGTGTCCATCTTTCTATAATTCAATCTACCACTTCTGTATGTCTCGTCCTTCCTTCGCTGTGTTGTTGCTATCTGCATTTCCATAACCACATGATCACTCTTTCCCAAAGGACACCTGTATTGTATATCTCCACATAGGTACACTTCTCTTGTTAACACCAAATCCAGTCTAGCTGGTTCATCATCTCCTCTATATCTAGTATTTTCCTTCACCCTCTGTTCCATCATATTTTCCATCATTAGATCAAGAAATCTCTCTCCCCATGCTTCCTCTCCAACACCACTTACTAGATTTTCCCAATCCACCTCCTTACAATTAAAATCTCCTACTAGTATCACCTTTCTTTTTCCAGATAATACACTTTCCAAACTCTGTAAAGTATCCTTGATCATATTGTCGTATTCCTTAATGTCCAAGAATTTGTTTTAGGAGGTACATAGGTCACCATGATTATTAATTCTTTTCCATCACTTTTTATCCTTATGCTTATCACTTCTGCATTGTTCTTCCCATACCAAACCTTATCCACATTTATTTATTTCTTCGTCATAATCATAACTCCTCCTCCACCTTTACTCTCTCTATCCTTTCTCCATATATTATATTTATTATCCAAATTTATCTTTGTTTTTTCATGCAATTTTGTCTCAGTCAAACACACTATATCAGGCTTCTCCACCATCATATAGTCTTGCAATTCCAATCTACTTGACAGTATCCCATCTATATTAGTATACATTACGGTCCACCCACTGCTCCCTCTAGGGGTTCCTCCGCATTCCTTCTTTCCACATACCACTTTCTGACTCTCCTATAACTCTCCAAAAAAACTTTTCTTTTTCCTCCTCAGACCGCTCATCATTTTTCCTTCTCGCCTCTTCCACCAATTCCTTATATCTTCTCTCTTTCTCATTTCTATTTTTTCTCACAAACACCTCTTTACAACCTTCTATCTCTCTTAACTTTGATGTTCTATATAGGATATCCTCCAGATTGTTGTGACTTCAGTACTACTTTAATCGGTCTGCTCACTCCTCCTTATACGGACCCAGTCTATGGATCTCTTCCACTTCTTCTTGTAGGTCTTTTTTCATCATCATTTAGATTTTTGAACAGATCTCTTACCGTTTTAATTCTTCCTTAATTCTCTTAGGTTTATATGTTATATTTTGTTCTTTCATCCTAAATATTAACACACACTTCTTCTTTTCTGCTATTTCCTTATCAATGTTTCCTTATTCTTCATTACATTAACCAGTTCCTTGGACCTTTCTTTTTGTCTTCCTTCAACTGATCTTTAATTATTTCTTGTAATCCAACCATCTCTGCTTCCTCGACTCAGTCCATTGTGTTTTCTTCAGTTCCCACTCCATTTCAAACCTTTCATTCTGCTCACTAATCATTTCCTTAAAGTCATCTTTCTCCTTTACTACTCTCCATTTTCTCCTCCAACCGTCTCTTGTATTTTTCAACCTCCACTCTCAAGTGTGCATTCTCATCCACCAATCGTTTTTCATTTTCCTCCAGTCTCTTAACTCTTTCCTTCAAAGCCTTGTGGAATTCTCTATCCTGCTCCTCCTCTCCTCTGAACTTTTAATTCCTTCACCAACTCCTCAAATCTCTTCTCCAACATTACCAATCTACCTTGCATTGTTGCCCCTGTTGAAGATGGACTCATGCTTTGACTGGCCACTTTCGGCTTTGCTCCCTGGGCCTCATCGACATATTTTGAATTTGGTAATTTATTTCTTACCGGTCTATCCATTTTTTTTTTTACTCTTCCTGGGAGCATGTGGGTGTGTGGTCACTGGGGGCCAGGCCTGGTAGCTATGTGTGTGTGGTGGGATGCGTTGGCGGCTGCTATGGCTGGCCTTTGTGTGGTTCCCGCTCTGTCGTTTGGTGTGTGTGTGTGTGTGTGTGTGTAATTTTGATTTGTACATCCCATAAGTGAAGGCTGGTGATAAATAATGTAGGAGGAGGAGAGAGGTCGAAAGATGAGTCACCATCCATGAATGCGTCTGGAGTGATTCCTTTGATCCTACTATTGGAGGAATGTGGCTCACAAACACTTGCACTTTCACTAGATTCCTTATTTTCACCACCTTTTTGGTGTAATTGTAAGTTGCTAAATAAAAGACTAGCAACTGAATGCAGAAGAATGTGGTTTTTCTCAAGACTGTGGCAGGACTAGTACTCATCCTGATACAAGTTAGTTATACACCTTTTGTAATAATGATGAAAGACAAGTATGCCATCGTATCATAATTACACGACCTACATTCTGAGAGATCTCATACAGTATCTGGGAAAGAAAACATACCATCTTAACAGAAAGCAGCCATGATGCAATGTGTGTGTTGCAAAATATGCATCATCATGTTGAAAGGGTTAAGCTCATTATGTTCTGGTATAAATGATAGACAAACATACAGATAACTGGTAATGAGCATGAATGAAAAACAATTTATCCATGTATGGACTTGAAAGCCTGAATTATTACAAGAATGGGGAGCCAACAACTCATGCTTCACACTATAGTGACCAAAGTGTGGGACTGATGTGATTGATGTTCTCCATTAGTGATTGTGACAGTTAGTATGTTTATTGTCAGCACTGTATTCACGTAGAAACACTTTAAAAGACAAATGAATGATCAGTTAGGAAATAGATTGCTGTTTTAATTTTTTTTATTGTGAACAGAAAATAATGGAAATTGAATTGCATAAGTATAAATTAATTTTTGATAGTCAAAATGGTACATATTGTGTTAAGATTTGATGGTGGTTTTGTCACCATTGCAAAATTGTATTACTAATTACGAACTAACTTGATATTTGTGCATTTACCTTTCTCGCCAGAGTGTGATAATTTCCAACCTTCTTTCTATGGCACCAACACTTGCACATAAATCTTGGTGATATGCTAATATGAACACATGGGTAGTTATATAATATTTTTTCAATGATAAGATTTACAAAGATATGATGTTCACAGTTACTAAGACCACTTTTTTGTCATCTGGAGAGGAGTTACTGTGATATTAATGATAGAGATTGTTTTCTCTCTCTCTCTCTCTCTCTCTCTCTCTCTCTCTCTCTCTCTCTCTCTCTCTCTCTCTCTCTCTCTCTCTCTCTCTCTCTCTCTTTAAGACAGCAGAAACCTGAGTTAAATTTAATTGAGGTTATTTCCTTGTTTGCCACAAACATTTAATAAATGGAGATTTGTGATTTATTTTTCTTAACAAGTCATTCTCCTCAGGGGTACGTCAAGGTAGTCAAGAATAAAGCTTACTTCAAGCGATTCCAAGTGAAGTTCAAGAGGCGCCGTGAAGGCAAGACTGATTACTATGCTCGTAAACGCCTAGTTGTTCAGGCCAAGAACAAGTACAACACCCCTAAACATCGGTAAGTACCTATTAACTCTTTCACATGTGTTGTGTGTAATGGATAGCTGGAATATAGGTTGGAAGTTGCTACCTTGTGGGTTTAAACATATCAAGAAATATCAGATACTGAACAAGTAATAATACACTTTGTTTGAACTTTCACTACTATTTCATGTGTTACTGGTCTCTTTCCGTCATGGCATTTTGCCAGGTACGAGCCATTAGCATGGCGTGACTGCCTCCCAACACACCAAAGTACTGTTTTAGTGTCTGCGTGGCTGTCATAGTGAGAGGGAGTGTTGCACTGATGTTCTGATTTGCACCATCTTTTGTCTGTATTTCTCTTGGTTTCTGGGCTATATCTTGGTGACTATTGGTAAAAGGAATTTATTAATTAATGCCTGTAACTATAGCTCAGCTCATAGGGCTTTATAAAGCTGAGCTTCAGACAAGAGAAATAGTGGGGAATGTTGGTGTTAGTAAGCGATCTGAGAAACTGGGTGAAGTGTTTCAATGGCGACAGTGGTGTTGAGTTACCGTTTGTTAAACCTCAGCATGGCCCCTCAAAGAAGACATCTGGATGTACTTTAACTGTGCTCATAAAGCAGCTATTGAATACATCTATTGTAACTGCCAGATAATTGAAAGGAAATAAACCAATATCTGTTTTCTGCTGCAAGCCAGTTTGAGGTTTAGCAGATGGTAACTTGACATTACCATTGTCCTTGAAACGTTTCACTCAGTTTCTCACGGATTGCTCATTCACATCAACATTCACCTCCATTTCTCTTGTGTCTGGAGTCCAGCTTTGTTAAGCCCTATGATCCAAGCTATAGTTACAGGCATTAATGACTTCATTTTACCCATAGTCAACAAAGTATAGCCCAAAAACTAGGGATGTACCAATACCAGAATTTTGACTGATACTGATACCAATACTACTATGGATACTGATAACTGCACTGGAAACCAGTGTATAGTATAAGATTGTTGCCCACAGTCATATGTGTTTTTTTAAGTTTGACATTATTATTATTATTGTTCAGTTAGGTTATAGAATAGTTGTGATGTTAGATTAGATTAGGTTATAATTGATCAGTTTACATCAGTTAGATCAGTAATGTTAGGAGAAATTAAAAGTTCTGAAAAGTAACAAGGGTGATCACTAAGAAATATTTACCCTGCAATCTAGATAGCATACTGTCCATCGGACAAATAGTTAATTCCTGCTGTAATGTCCATGAGGAGGAGAAAAGCTTCACATATTTATCTTTCTTCATTTTACACCTGTCCAGTGATATGCTTATTCTTTGCTCGATTATTTTGCCGCTTCTTTATCTTGATGAAAGCGATGCTCTCCAAGAAAATAACTATACCCATATATCACGATATTACTAAGTTAGGTCATGCTTTATAGTACAGTCAAAGTTTTTACCTTTTTCGTTGTCAAAATCAATAGATTTTAGACTTGTAGTATGCTGTATTTAAGGTATTGATGTCAGTATTACAAAATAATCACAAAAAAATACTTTTGACAAACTTCTCCCAAAATTATCCATACAGGATATTTAAAAGTAGATACAATGTCAACAGTATCATGGTAATCAATGTTGTATGCATCTGTGTGCATCTGGGATTTAATACAACAATAATTTAGCTCATGTCAGCAAGAGACACGTAGCAGCAGTGACATCTGGTGGACTAGTTCTGAAAACTCCCCTTTGGCAATTTTGTTCTTGACACAGGCAAGCTTCACTGCGTTCTTTATAGGGTGATGCCGTTACACCTTGAGGTAAGACACACTTTCATACAATTAAAATTGCACCTATCTTTCAACATTCTTATTTTGCATACATATAAAAAAAAATGATTAGCCCTGTAGTCTCTCAGTCACTGCCAACGTCATATGCCAGGTACATGATTATATCTCACAAGAGGATTGGTACATAGGCCACTAGCAAATATTGGAATCTAATAATGATCTAAAGGATGTGAGAGTCTTCAAATGTTTGTGAAATCCTTCACCTCATATTCAGAGCTTTACATCGCACTTTTTCAAATGTCTACAAAAACTGGATGCATCTTATGAGCCATCAAATACAGTATTTTATATTTTTTCTGTATTGTGTGCATAGCTTCAGATATTCCCACTTATTCTGCTTGATTTGCATTCTCACTTAAAATGTTTATTGATTCTGTCGACACATTCTTTGGTTTGGCTGATAAAGACTGTGTAGGGTGAAAAAGTGTCGGTGTTCTTCCATTGTGGTGACCTGACTCATCCCCTTTTCCCACAGAAAATCCCTCTGATGTGATATATATATATATATATATATATATATATATATATATATATATATATATATATATATATATATACAGTCCTCGACAAGGAAGTACGAACGGGGCCGCCACCGTTCGTACTTTCTTGTCCAAAATGAAAAGGCCCTAGCAGAGGGGTAAGTACGAAGTACGAACGGACAAGTGGAAGGAGCTAAGGGTAATGTTTATGATACGTGCTACCAATCATCTCTCAGTTGCCTCTTAGCCTTTGTGGGGAGAATTTTTTTTCGCAAGTTTTCCGACAACGCCACCAGGGCGGCCAGTGTTTTTTGCAGACAGAGGTGCTTTCTAGCCTTAATATGGGCAAGAATAAGTATTTATCACAAGAGACAATAGCCCAGATCATAGCTTTACATAAAGCCGGTCACCAGCTGTGACACACCGGGTTACAAACCAAGGAAAAAATACCCCAAAAGACATCCCATCGTGCTACTAATGTTATCAAGAGACAGTTGGAGCATAATCCACGCGTTACTGCCAGAAAAATAAAAGAAAGTAACCCGGGACTCTTTGGGGAGGTTAGTGTATGAACCCTTAGCTGCCACATACACGACCTTGGGTACACAAGCCACCACCCAGTGAAGAAGCCTCTTCTCACCCTTAACCAGAGGTGCCATAGGGTCAAGGTTTGCAAGAAATATCTTCAGTGGGATGCTGACAAGTGGCTAGATGTTTTCTGGACCGATGAGTCCACCTTTACTTTGACTGGCAATAGAGGTGGAAACATGTATCGGTGTGCGGATAGCAAACAGTGAAATACCCTGATTCTTTCATGGTATGGGGAAGTTTTAGGGGAAGGGGACTTGGGAGCCTTGTTGTACTACCGAAAAATGTAAAAATGAACCAATACTTTTATTATAAACTCTTAAATGACCACCTGGAGGATTCTTTTAATAGTTCAGGTGCTACCATCTTTCAGCAAGATCACGCCCCAGCCCACACTGCTCGTAGTGTTACTCAGTGGCTTAAAGATTGTCATATACCTTACATAGCAGACTGGCCAGGCAATGGTCCTGTTATTAATGCAATTGAAAACCTGTGGAACCACATTAAACGAGATCTGCAGGGTAAAGATACCAGCTCTGTGCCCAAGCTCGAGGCAGCCATTTGCCAATCCAAACCATCTTCGTGAGATCATTGCACATAAAGGCCACCCATCAAAATATTAGATGTAAGGAGTGAGCTTTTGTTCATTGATTTATGACTCATTCATTCTCCTCATCACTCATTCTCGCTAACCGTTTGTACTTCCTTGTCGAGCACTGTATATATATATATATATATATATATATATATATATATATATATATATATATATATATATATATATATATATGTTGGGTGTCACTGTGCCAGGTAATGGCACTGGAGGTGGAGCTGGCTCATAACGAGTTTTGGCTCTGAAGTCAAAGAAAATAATAGACAGTGACAGTTCATTCTCTCTCTCTCTCTCTCTCTCTCTCTCTCTCTCTCTCTCTCTCTCTCTCTCTCTCTCTCTCTCTCTCTCTCTCTCTCTCTCTCTCTCTCTCTCTGGAAATAATGATAAAAGTGATTTTTCATACTAAGTACATACATTATGAAATGAACCCATGCAAATTTTAGAAAAAAAAAATAGTGGTTTGCCTGCTCTTGGCCATTTTCTGAAGATGACAAAGGACAGAAAACATTCATTTTTAGAGTAAACTAATATATTAGTTTCACAAAAGAAGTAAGATTATTTCCAGGAGGGTGCACCAATACTTATCCCAGTATAAGTGAATCATGCACCTTTGTAATAATGACAAAAGTCAAGTAAGTCATATACGACCTACATTCTGAAAGATCTCATACAATGCCCAGGAAAAATATCATATCTAAGCGGAATGCAGCCATGATGCAGTATGCGTGTTCTTGGATATGTCATGAGCTCTGAGAATGCAAAATACATGTCCTCTTGTTGAAGGGGTTAAGGATGAAATTTCCTTTTTGGTCAAGTCCCTTCGTTAGGCCACAAAATACGAAGGCAACTGGGTGCGCACTGTAAATACCATTCATGTGAAAATCCTGGGTAATTTTGATATAAGGTGAAACGTTTTTCGTGCTGACTAGACATGCTAAATGCAATAACCAGAATAGTTATTACAATACATATACATTAAGTGAAAGATGTTCCAGGGATCACGGCATTGAAAATATTCCTCATCATAGTGGCTATGAGGTTTGAGCAGTGTAGAATGAGTGGTGTGAAAAGTATTTGAAAATTGAATAGGTTAACTATTAATTAATTCAACGTCTTTTAACTATTACTGATGATGTGCTGTATAGACAATAGACATCGGTTTACTAATGATCTGCTGTATAGACAATAGACAACGGTTTTGGTAAATCTATTGTTTCTTTTCAGGCTGATTGTACGCCTCACCAACACTGATGTCATTGCCCAGATTGCTTATGCAAGGATTGAGGGAGATATGATAATTGCATCTGCATACTCCCATGAGCTTCCCAACTATGGTATCAAGACAGGCCTTACCAACTATGCAGCTTGCTACTGCACTGGACTGCTGCTGGCCAGGAGGGTGGGTGTTGACAAATATCTAATATTAGTGATCTTTAGGAGTTTTGAGTTAGTAAACATTCTTCTCCATAGCCTGTCCTGAGGCTTTATTTTATTTTATTTTTTAAATTTAATTAATTAATTTAATTAATTGATTTATTTATTCATTTATTTGTTATATACTATTATTATTATTTTATTTTTTATTTATTTATTTATTATTTATTTATTTATTTATTTATTTATTTATTTATTTTTTTTGTGTGTGTTTCACTGTTTGATCTGCTGCAGTCTCTGATGAGACAGCCAGACGTTACCCTACAGAACGAGCTCACAGCTCATTATTTCCGATCTTCGGATAGGCCTGAGACCAGGCACACACCACACACTGGGACAACAAGGTCACAACTCCTCAATTTACATCCCGTACCTTCTCACTGCTAGGTGAACAGGGGCTACATGTGAAAAGAGACACACCCAAATATCTCCATCCGGCCGGGGAATTGAATCCCGGTCCTCTGGCTTGTGAAGTCAGCGCTCTAACCACTGAGCTACTGTGTGTGTGTGTGTGTGTGTGTGTGTGTGTGTGTGTGTGTGTGTGTGTGTGTGTGTGTGTGTGTGTGTGTGTGTGTGTATTTACCTATTTGTGTATTACAGGGCCCGAGCTAAGTTCTCTGTGTCCTGTCTCCTTGTCCAATCCTGTCATATCTCTCTTTCATCTGGTAGACACACACCGCATCAACGACATCACTGCTCAGTTTATTCCACTTATCAATGCTACGATGCGGGAAACTGTATTTTCTCACGTCATTTAGACAGATGTCCTTTATTAGCTTTTTTCCGTCCTCGGAGATGATTACTTGTGGTCACCTTTATCAACTCTATCCAGTATGTCAATCTTGTTCACCAATTAATACATAGTTATCATGTCTCCTTGTTCTTCTCTCTTCTAATGTGGTCAGCCCCAGCTTCCTCAGTCTTTCCTCATAGTCTAACTCCTGAGTCCTGGTACCATCCTTGTTGCCAGCCTCTGTACCCTTTCCACCTTCTTCACATTTTTCTTCATATGCGGTGACCAGACACATGCTGCATATTCTAACTGGGGTCTTATTAAGGTACATAATATCTTCTTCATCATTCCTTCATCTAGGTAGTGGAATGCAAGGCCAATATTTTGAAGCATGTTGTATGTTTTCCAAAAATCTTGTTAATGTGTTTCTCCGGTGACAAAGTGTTTTGCAGTTACTCCTAAGTCTTTCTCCTCATTGGTCTCTTTAATTTTCTCATCACCCAGCCTGTAATCCCTGTTTGGTCTGTATCTACTTCTTCCCATTTTCATAACATGGGTCTTGTCTATATTAAATTCCATCTGCCACTCCTTACTCCACTCATATATTTTATCAAGATCTTCCTGTAACTTGTTACAATCTTCCACATTCTTTACTCTCCTCATAATTTTAGTATCGTCCGCAAACATGTTCATGTAACTGTCAATTCCTACTGGCATATCATTAACATAAATCAAAAACATGATGGGACCCAGCACTGACCCTTGTGGAACTCCACTGGTTACCTTCTTCCACTCGGACTTCCTTCCTCTCACCACTGTTCTCATTTCTCTTCCCATTAAGTAATTTTCCATCCATTTTGCTAGTTTATCATTTACTCCTCCAATCATCTTTAGTTTCCACATCAGTCTATTGTGTGGTACTTTATCAAAGGCCTTTCTCAAGTCCAGGTAGATAGCATCCACCCATCCCTCTCTATGTTGTAGTATGTCAGTCACTCTTGAATAAAAACATAATAAATTGGATACACACGATCTTCCTTTTCTGAAACCAAACTGCCTTTCACTCAGAATGTTTTCACTTTCTAGATACTCACTCCACTTAGCTTTAATTACTTCTTCACATACCTTGCACAATATACTAGTCAACGATACTGGTCTATAATTTAGCGGTTCCATTCTACTACCATTCTTATATATAGGCACAATGTCAGCTCTTTTCCACTCTTTCGGGACTAATCCTGTTCGTATGGAGGTTTCCACAATATCAAATACGGGGTTCAACAATTGATCCTTACATTCATTTAGCAACCTCCCAGATATGCCATCAGGCCCCATTGATTTATTAATATCCAGATTGCTTATAATTTTCCTTACATCTTCCTTAGTAACCATGATGTCCTGCATTTGCTTTATTTCCGTAGGCCTTCCTCCCATAAAATGCTCCTCCTTTGTAAACACTTTGCAAGAGTTGTCGTTCAAAATTTCAGCTATATCTCCAGCATCTTCATATACTTCCTCCCTTTTTTACCTTTTCTATTGCCTCCCTTTTATTTAGTTTTCCATTTATGAATTTGTAAAACATTTTTGGGTCACTATCACAGTTTTCCACCACCCTCTGTTCATATTCCTTCTGTGCAGTTCTCCTTACTTCAACATATCTATTCCTTGCTGTTTTGTAGACTTCCCTTGATAATACATCACTGTTTTTCTTAAGTTTCTTCCATGCCTTTTCTTTGTTCTTTTTTGCTTCTTCACAATTTCTATTAAACCACTGTTTATTATTTAAAGTCCTCTTTCTGTGATATGGCACAAACTTTTCACAGCAGAGTTATACAAATCCATAAATTTATCGTATTTCAATTGCATATCCCTTTCCTGGTATACCACGGACCAGTCAATTTCATTAAAGAACTCCCTTATATGGTTATAATTTGCCCTAGTATAATTTAATTTTTCCTCCCTGTGTTCCACAATCTTATTCGTGCTTAATTCCATATCCAGCTCAAAGCTTAGGACATCATGATCGCTTTTCCCCAAGGGACTTTCATGTTCAATTTCCTCTTTTAGAGAGATTCCCCTGGTAAATACCAAATCCAACCTTGCTGCAACATCTTGTCCCCTGCACCTTGTTGGTGATCTCACCCACTGTGTCATCAAGTTATTTGTTGCTACCTTTAACAATTCTTCTGCCCACTCACCACCGTTCACCACTTCGTAGTCTTCCCACACTATTTCTTTGCAATTAAAGTCTCCAACTATCATCACTCTATCCTTTCTGATGAGTTCTTGCTTCATTCTGTCTAGAGTATTTCTCATCACCATTTGGTACTGTTCATATTCCCAAGCACTGGTTCTGGGTGGTATGTATACTGTTATAATATTAATGTCCCTCTTGCCATCTGTTATAAGCATACTTATCACTTCCTCATTTCTCTTACTATAGTTCACCTCCTTCACTATCAGATCTTCCTTAGTAAGAACCATTATACCACCACCTCCTTTATTTTTCTATCATTTCTCCATACTTTGTAGTGTTTTACAACAAACCAGTCTAGCTTTATTTCGGCCTTAGCTTTGTTTCCACTACACACATTATGTCCGGTTCGTTATTTCTTAGGTAATCCATACATTCTAGCCTCTTAGACAGAAATCCATCTATGTTCGTGTAAGTCACTTTTATTCCATTCCTAGTCTCATTCTTCCATGTAATGCCTATTCCATCTGTTTTATCCACCACTTCTTTAGCCTCCCATTTCTCATCCTCCAAAAACTTGGTCTTTTCCTCCTCTGTTCTTTCGTCATTCCTCTCTTTCACTTCAGTTACAAGCTCCTTCATTTTCATTCGCTCATCTTGTGACATATTTCTTCTTATGTAAATTGTTTTGGTTTCCTCAGAGTCCTTAAGTTTCCAAGCCCTCCTCAACAAGGCCTCCGCTGCCACCTGAGACTTTAATTTCAATTTTAATGGTCTATTCTTGCCTTCCTCAAAAGCTCCCAATCTCACACTTTCTTCTACCTCAGCATATAGGTCCTCTTCTTCCACAGAGATCTTGTTCAGTAAAGACTTAATCTTGTCATTTTCCTTATCCCTCCTGTCCTGCCAGTTCCTGTTAGTTTCCTCCCAATCCTATTATGATCACACATTTTTTCTTTTCAGCAATATCTCTCACCACATACTCATTTTCCTTTAGTGCCTTTACCATTTCCCTCTGTGTAATCCCTTTATTTTCCTCTTCCTGCTTTTTTACTATCTCCCTAAACGACCTTTGTACCTCCAGATGTTCATGGTTCACTTCTTTCATCCTGGTATCAATTAGATTAAGGCATTCCTCCTTCCTCAAGTCCCCTTCGGATATTTTTATCTCCATTTCCATGAGTTTAGCCTTCATCTCTTCACATTGTTTCCTTAGTTGTTGGTTTTCTTTCTCCATCTCTATTTTTTCCTTCAAAAGTTTTTTATTCGCTACCGTTAACAAATAGATCTCTTTTTTGAACGAATCATTCTCGGCTAGAACTCTATCCAGTTTTTCTTCTATTGACAAAATGTTTAGGAACTTACTTTCCAGTGCCTGGATTCTTGCATCCATATCAAGTTTCTCCAGTCCTTTTGGCGTAGTAATAAAACCTTCAAAGTCTCTTGTTTGTGTAGACGCCATTTTTGCTATCATCAGCTGATTACGGCCAAAACAATCACCGCCCACACTCTCCTCTCAGGGATCACTCTCCATATCCCTCACTTTCAACACTAAGCGACAGTAGGACATTAACAGGACACTAACTTAGAGTTATCCGGGCCCTGCAACACCATAGGTATTTTCCTTCTTCCCGTCCGCAGTCGGAGACGAGCCGTCCTCTCTCAGCGACGGTGACGCTGTGTGTGTGTGTGTTTGTGTGTGTATGTATATGTATGTATATGTATATATATATATATATATATATATATATATATATATATATATATATATATATATATATATATATATATATATATATATATATATATATATATATATATATATATATATATATATATATATATATATATATATATATATATATATATATATATATATATATATATATATATATATATATATATATATATATATATATATATATATATATATATATATATATATATATATATATATATATATATATATATATATATATATATATATATATATATATATATATATATATATATATATATATATATATATATATATATATATATATATATATATATATATATATATATATATATATATATATATATATATATATATATATATATATATATATATATATATATATATATATATTCTTCTTCTTCTTCTTCTTCTTCTTCTTCTTCTTCTTCTTCTTCTTCTTCTTCTTCTTCTTCTTCTTCTTCTTCTTCTTCTTCTTCTTCTTCTTCTTCACAGTGGTACCTTGCAGTACGAATGCTTGAGTATAAACAGTTTGGTTTCTGAATAGTTAATTTTTTTATTATTTTTTTATTTATTTGTTTATTTATTTATATATTTATTTATTTATATATTTATTTTATTTTATTTTATTTATTTATTTATTTATTTACTTTGGAGTGCGAACAAAAAACAAACGTGGTTAACAGATTGTGCGCAGCACTGCGCCGTCAGCTGACTGCATGCTTGGGCACCGCGCTGCTTCAGTGCCTCAGGAGTGTTGTTTGCAGTTGTTAGGTTGTTGTTTTGTTGTGCTGAGGATAATAATATTAAGTTTTTTTTTGTTTTTAGTTAAAAGCCTTAACCCTTATTGCCAGTCAGGCACGATCGTCACTCTTATGTTAAAGCCCGTCAGGCATGATCTGGGTACTTTTCAGAAGCTGCGCTCCTTTATACCACACAGTTTGTGTATGCTTGAGGCTACCTGTCATATATCGAGGCCTGTCATTGGCCCATTGTTTTCAATATGGTGGACACTTAGCCAGTCATGTATCAGCTTTTACAAGGATATGTTTGTGTAGGTGTGAGGGTGCCAAGTATGAGGATGGTGAGAGCACTTATGTCAGTATGCTGTATTTTATCATTTTTTATGTATTTCTGGGTGAGATATAAGATATACATGTATTTCCATGGACAAGTAAGCAGTTCAGAAACATATTATGATGCATGACAATATTGGAATCTTTATTTTTATTATTTTATTATTTTATTATTATTTTATTATTGGTTTAGATAAGAGTGCGTAATGTAATGCTGGCTTAATGGAGTCGGTTGAGGAGGATGTGTTGACACTTGTTTCTGCCCGCGAAGAAGTTGAATTTTCATATTACAATTTGCTTACTTTCCTGCTTTATTTTCCTATCTTTTATATTTATAGCATAATAGCAGTAGTAGTATATATAGTAATAGTATGGAAAAAGTAAGAAATTAGGTGAAAAATATAATTTTTTTGGTCTTGGGAGGTGGTTTGGAATGAATTATAATTTCTTCCATAAGAATACATGTATTTTGATGCTTTGCAGTAAGAACAAAATTTTGAATGGATTAAGTTCGTATTCTACGGCACCACTGTGCGTGTGTGTGTGTGTATATAAATATATATATATATATATATATATATATATATATATATATATATATATATATATATATATATATATATATATATATATATATATATATATATATATATATATATATATATATATATATATATATATATATATATATATATATATATATATATATATATATATATATATATATATATATATATATATATATATATATATATATATATATATATATATATATATATATATATATATATATATATATATATATATATATATATATATATATATATATATATATATATATATATATATATACACACACACACACACACACACACACACACACACACACACACACACACACACACACACACCCCAGCTTAACGAAGGGGTTACGTTCCTAAAAAACACTTCGTTAAGCGAACCGATTATAACAAGTTTAACCCGATTTGAACTTCCATTGAGAGTAAGCAAAGCGAGAGTGCATCATAGTACAGTGAAAGGTTTAATGAAAGTAAAAAATATGAAGTTAAACATTTAGGTAGTTTAATTTAAGTCATTATAATGTACACTAATGTATGTATGTACGTAACTTTATAATGATGATCTTAACTTTATGAAGGGAGGGAGAGTGAAACGGGAAAGACGCTAACCGGCAACCTGTGGAATGTAAACAAAGTGCGCATCATGGTACTGCATACAAAATTTATGTACCACATTTCCACAAGGCTTTACATTTTATCCATTGTAGAGTCACGAGTTCAGGTGGTTCTTTTAGCTTGCAAGGAAGATGTGGTCTCACCAGCCTTCTTAATAGACAGTAGATGGAGTCAAGATGGTGGCGAGTAATGTTATTAGTTTTCTGGCCTCGTGTCTGTGAATAATATCCAGCTTCACTTTGAGAGTAAGAGACTTCCTGGTCTTCTTAGGAATGCTAGGCAACATTGCAGGGCGTTTTGGTGGTAAGTTGAGCTAGGGAAGACGAGCTGCTGCTGACGCTGTTATGTTTTGACTGGGCACACTAGTGGTGTGCGTGTTGTCCACTAGAGGCTTGATCTTGATCTTGATCTTTATTCTACAGGTGTCAGGATTTCTCCTGAGGCAGGCCTTAGTACCAGCAGCTCCTGGTGTATTCAAAAGCCTGTCAGCTTGCGTGATACAGTGGAGCTTTCAAATTTGGAAAAAAAATACCTGGATAAAAATTCGTTAAAGCGAGTTTGGTGTTTGTTAAACGACCAGATGGTAGTAAAATGAAACCTTCGTTGTAGAGAAATTTCGTTGTTTGAACCTTCGTTAAATGGGGGTTGCCTGTATATATATATATATATATGTATGTTTGTATGTATGTATGTATGTATGTATGTATGTATGTATGTATGTAAGCGTGGGGTTTATTGTTATTGTTGGCCGCCAGGCGTCACTAGTGGTTATCCACCACACCGCCCACCTCATGCTTGAATGCAATAACACTCTACGTACCTCAGTTCCACCACACCGTCACCCCTGGCAAGAGTGTTCCTACATCTGCGTTTGCTGACTATCTTAGTATCTTGCTCAATGGCACCAAAAAAAAAAAAAAACTCCTGAGTGATAGCAGTGATGCTAAGAAGAGGAAAACCATTACGCTACAAGAAAAAGTGGACATAATTAAAAGACATGAGAAGGGAGGCAGCAGCTGTGTGTAAGGGAGTGAAGAAGAAAATGGGAAGCCCGTTACCATGACAACGGGGAGATTGACGACCTTGAGGGCTCACGCACCTATCACAACAATAACAACTCTGGAGCCTTCGCTTGGGCCACACAACACTCGCAGCTCACTTGCACCGTCTGTGCTTGTCTGCTGATCCCTATTGCCCTTTCCTATTGCATTTCCTGTCCCGCTACCCACGCTTCTACTCCCACCGCACTGCACTACGCTCCCAGCTGTCCACCCTGGACGTCACAACATTCGACCTGCCCACCCTCCTGGTGACCTCAGGCGTTCACCCCTCTGGCAACATGCAGTCCTTCGCGTTCGCGGCCCTAATCAACAACAAAAACAAGCTTGTGTTTCATATTCCTACATACTTGTAAATAATATAACAATATAACCTTTTACTTATATAACACTTCTACTCCTACTGCACTCCACAAAGCTCCCAGCTGTCCGCCCTGGGCGTCACAACATTTGACCTGCCCACCCTCCTGGCGGCCTCAGGCTGCCCCTCTTGGCAACCTGCAGTCCTTCGTGTTCGCGGCCCTAATCAATATATTCCTACATAGTTGTAAATAATATACCAATATAACAATATAACCTTTTACTTACCTGAATAACCGTAAAAAATTATTGGTTGAAAACTCAATAATATGCTTTGAAAGTTCAAAAACTTGAGCTACGTACAAAATCGACTTACGTCATGTTTCAGGAACGTAACTCTGACGTAACTCGGGACCTTACTGTGTGTATATATATATATATATATATATATATATATATATATATATATATATATATATATATATATATATATATATATATAAAATAAGGTTTAAATTAGGCTAGATTACAGGTCACTACATGTTTCAACCCAGATGAGAGGTGAAACTGAAAATTGATCATTGCTTTTAACATCTTACAAAATATTTCTTAACACAGTTCAAGCTTTTTGCACCACAAATATGCTTAACAAAGCTCTGACAAATAATTGAACACACTTCCCATGAATGATCATTGGCACCAATACATTCCACCACTAACAGTAAACAACAATGCGATCCCTCACACACATGCACTAATGATGAGTTTATCTATGTTCTCCAGGTTTTGAAGAAGTTCAATTTGGATGGCATTTATGAGGGCCAGAAGGAGGTGGATGGAGAGATGTACTCAGTGGAGGATGTGGACAGTGGACCAGGAGCTTTCCGGGCCAACCTTGATATTGGCCTGGCACGCACTACCACTGGGGCTCGCATCTTTGGTGTAATGAAAGGTGCTGTGGATGGAGGCATTGAGGTGCCTCACAGGTAAGCTAAAATTAGATAATTCTTTGTGTGCAGTTTCTCTATAGATCAATACACAACATATGATAAATCTACTAATCTTGATAAACACAATGTGGGTGCTAAACTTGTAAGACTGTAAAGAGCTGTATCTCAAAACATAATTTTTGAGATATATAAAAAGACTATTAAAATCAACTGTTATGCATGCTGCCTTGAAACTTGGTTTGGTGTACTTATTGACAGTGAGCGATTGTGGTAACATTTTGTCAGACCAGTTTCTCCCTAAAGTGATTAGAAAGTTTTTAACCCCTAAAACTCGGGGAGTTTTCGCTCGCACTAACTATTAGTAAAGTGTAATTAATATAGCAAAGAAAGCATGCATGCATAGGAAAGCATGCACACATAACGTAGCTTTATTATGTATTATCGAACATCGGGCACATCGACCACTACTGACAAGTACTAGACGCGTTAGGATGGGTAGTGGGAGGAAGAGAATGAGTAGGGAGGAGGATGCGTTGCATTATCTCGATCGTGATCCCCATAAATTATTTCGTGACCTCCCTGGGGGTCGGGACCCGGACTTTGAGAACCCCTGGTGTAGAGGACAAACAAAAGACAAGCAGAAAAAAAAAGCAGTATCCTATTCACTAATTATTCCTACTATAGCAAAAATGAGTTTTGATGGGTGGCGATGCATTTGTGGATGCTGTGCACTTAGTTTGTTTACATTCTGGTGATCGGTTAAAAATCTGATAAATGAGCCTGCACAATGGAAAATGAACGAGTAGACATTATTAATAATGATCAGAAAATCAAAATATCAAATAATGATTATGAGGACACGAAGAGGAAATGGTCTCAGTTGGCAATCAGAATGTATTTCACAAGGAAGCCTGCTGCTACCCCTATTGTCCCACCTGAACCTCAAACCAAGTACTAGACTCCTCATACCATGCATTTACACTCAATCATCTTGTCCAGTTATTCATCATCAGTAACTGCATGGCTAACTGTCATCATCATCACAAGTAATTGTGCGCTGAAACTTACTTGGGTGATGAGTGTTGTTTTTTCTACATGTATATATTATGTTATTAAACCATAGTATGTGCAATTTTTCATACTATTTTTAGGGTTTTATGGGTTAAAGTGGTACTTTGAGATACAAGCTGCCTGAGATATGAATTTTTAAAATTTTGAGATGCAAGTCATACTTGTGGATGTTGCCGTTATAGTCAGTGGTTCAGTGCATCAGTCCAGCCTCAGCTTTTATTTTCCCATCTGGCCTATAGCACCTGTATGTAACATGAAGAGTATTGGAAGTGTTGTTAAACTTCCAGTGATTAGTGGCGCAGGCAATTTTATTCATAGTGGTGCCCATATTAGGGTGTATATCACCACCCAAGTGCATCTATGGTGTAACTACCTAGAGCCTGGGTATCATGGTGACATTCAGGTAACTTCAAACCACTCAACAAATGGCAAAGTTTCAAGGTGGTATGTGGTGGGATTCGAACCTTTCTGTGGATGTCTGCCTGATCCCATGCTTGCCACCTCATCCACTATGCCGCTGCCTTGTAGATACTAGCTGAGCTTGTATCTATGTGTTTCCTGTGGATCTCATGGACTGTGATTGTTGGGATGGAATATCACTATTGTGATATCATACTTGTTCAGTAAACCTAGAGCTGAAGTCTATAACTGTGGGTTTACTGAACAAACTGTTATTATTCTTTCATCATTTTCACAACATTTACAGACTTCTCTAAAGAAAGGGCAGTTTTAATTTGTTTAATGTTTACATGTGAATGGTGCCTGTATCCCATCTTCCCCCCCTACCTCCCTCCACCACCATTTACTACCATTAGCTGAAAATGCATGTCACTAAGGGAAAAGCACTAAATAAACTTTTGCTGATATTTTATATTTTCATGCATTGATAAAGTATGCATATATACGTAACAGAAAAGGCAAAACAAATTCTTCTATCTCCACTTACTTCCTCCACTGACACTTATCATAGAGGCATAGAGGAAGGGGAACAGTGTAAACAAACCTCTACAGCTACAACATTGCAGTTTCTCTCTCTCTCTCTCTCTCTCTCTCTCTCTCTCTCTCTCTCTCTCTCTCTCTCTCTCTCTCTCTCTCTCTCTCTCTCTCTCTCTCTCTCTCTCTCTCTCTCTCTCTCTCTCTCTCTCTCTCTTAAAACTTCATTTATTCAATGAAAAATGTTTACATGATTGTCAACGAGCTCTTCTGTGATTATTAGAGCACTCAGTCTTCTGTGGGTGGCTATATTTGTACACTCCAGCTGATTGACTGTCCCAAGTGAGGGTTGGGAATGCAGTAGGGTAATGTCCCATAGAATGCACCCTCTTAGATAAATATACTTTATAAGAGTAGTTTATCTATTTATATGATCTTTTGTTGTGTTTTATTTTATTTCTGTGCATTAGTTATTATTTATAAATACCTTTTTCTTACCTGAAAACACATAGAAAAAAAAATAAATAAGGGTGCTCTTTTTGTGGAGGCTGGAACGGATTCATGGTATTTCAGTGGGAAAACTTGTTTTGAGATAGAGCTCCATCACAGAATGAATTAAACTCATATCTCAAGGTACCACTGTATTAGGGTATTTGATGAAGGATACATTATTGTTAGGTAAAGAAAACCCTGATAGTAAGTTAAAGGAAACCCTATTAAGTAAACATTATTGTTACATATGTTTACATGTAATCTGCACACCAAACAATTGCGAATTTTCAACTTTCACAAAGTTCACGATCCCTTAACCCTCGCAGATGTTGAGGGCCTACTGTAAGGACTTTGTTGTATTTGAAATAATAATGTTTTATATTTTAGGAATGATTGATTGGGGGGGTTACGGAAGGGTGGGTCCCCCATCCCAGTCTTATAACAGGATTTTATTATTTGATTAGTGCATTTTCGATATATGTGCACATTTTCTCAGACACTTTCCCATGCATTAAGGGAGGAAGTTTGTAGATGGAAGTCAATTTAGTTTGTTTAGATTTAAAACAGTTAATTACAAGTTTATTGGTATTCTGATAATTGTGTCTTCTGCATTCCATTGTAGGTATTTCTTGATAACTAATTGGTTTTTCTCCATTCATTGTAGCGAGAAGAGGTTCCCTGGCTATGATAAGGAGGCTAAGGAATTCAATGCCTCTGTCCTGCGTGACCACATCATGGGAAAGCATGTAGCCAATTACATGCGTGAACTCATGGAAGAAGATGAAGATGCATACAAGAGGCAGTTCTCTCGCTTCATTAAGTGTGGAATCACTCCTGATGAGGTGAAACAATTGTTGGCCAATTATTTATATAATTTTTTTTTATTTGATTGTTAATTTTTTTAATTAAAGATTAAATCTATTGTGAATTTTTGTAATTTAATGAATTTCAAGGAAATTGATTTCCTTTTAAATACTGAATTTCTTTTATCTACTCAGCTTGAGGACATATACAAGAAGGCGCATGCCATCATCCGGGCAGACCCGATCCCCAAGCCCCGCCCGGAGAAGAAGGTAAGAGATATTTATTTGTTTATTGCTTTGCTTTTAAAAATGTTATAAATGCAGTGCTAGACAAAAGTATGCAACTAAATAGGTACATGAACGTGAATTTATGGCAAAAAAAGAATCGTGTTTATTAGTGTCAAGTAAAATTAGACAAAAATTTGTGACCATTTTATGACGTGGAATTCTTCCCTCTCAAGACCTAACACAAAGTCAACTTTCAATTGGCCTCTGGTACTATAAAAGTAAGGCTTTTTGTGCTGTCCTATTCTGTGACAGGCCCCTGGATTTACATGACTTGGTTGGTTAGTGCTTTATTTGCCACATTGTCAAAATCTAAGATTTTAATGAGTGAGACAATTGCTGATATGATAGATTTGAAGAAAAGAGGCCATACAATTACCAAAATTTGGTGCAAACGAGTGTGAAGTACATGTGCAAATTTTGTTAAGAAGGAAGTGATCAAATACCACAGAAGAAACCTTTGCTTTGGCAGACCACACTAGATCTCAAATCATGCTACAGTATTTGTAGCTGCTGACTCTACTGTTCATTTCAGTATGTTTGTAGCACAATTTGAGATCTTATGTGGTCTGCCAGAGTGAGGTTTCTTCTGTGGTATTTGATTGCTTTTTCCTTCACGAAATTTGCATATCTGTTTCTTCACATTCATTTGTGCCATGCCAATCAAATTGCAAATTTTTGTAATTATATGGCCTTCTTTCTTGAAACCAGTCATCTGAGTAATTGTCTCACTCATTAAATCTTTAGACTTCAACATAGTGTGGCAAATAAAGCACTATTATAACCATGTAAATGTCATGTAAATACAGAGGCCTGTCATGGAAGAGGACAGTGCAGAAAACCTCACTCTACTAATGCCAGAGTCAGACTGAGAGTTGACTTTGTGTTTGGCCTTGAGCGGGAAGGATTCCATGTTACAGAATGGTCACAAATTTTTGTCTAATTTTTTACTTCACACAAATAAACTTTTTTTTTTTTTTTGCCATAAATACGCAACCACATACCCATGTGACTGCATATTTTTGTCTAGTACTGTATACACACTGTAGGTAAAATTAATGTTATATTTTTATAATTACTTAATTTAGCTTATATTTATACATGGTATATTAAGGCTAAATGAAGAATTTGTATGGTCAGTATTTACATGGAGTAGTATTCACTCTTTCACCACACTACACTTAGTGTCATGTCATGAGGAGTGTCAGCAAGGTTGGTAGTGTCTGTCTCCACTTATGTGTTATCATTTTGACACTGGGAGTGTTCATCTTCTGGACGTGAGGCACACAGCCATGAGCAAGTTCCACATCCTGGAGATGTGTCCTATAAAGGTGCATTGGAGCTGACAGCCAGTGGAATGTGGCACCTCTACAGCATCACTACCATTGAGCACTGTTCTCTTTCTTTGTGTGGAGACTCTTTGAGGACATTGTAGCCCTGCCAGATATGGCTCTTTTTGCACCTGTGCCTTTTGTAACACTACGATTGCTGCTACGTCTGCGGTAAGAGGGACAGCCAGTTCCTGGGACCATCACTTCAGCAGGTGCGGGCTGACATCATCATGGCCAGTGGCTTTCTTAGTGTCCAGCCCTTGCAATAATTGCATCACCTGCTGATGTGTTACCTCCACCCTGGTGACAGTTTTCTCACATTGCTGGACCAGCTGAGGCAGTGGTTGCTGCGGGTCCCCCAACTTAATTTTTCCAGCAAACAAGGAATCCAGCAGCTGGGCCCTCTCATTACTGCTGGTGGTTCCAGCACTGTCCTGCTTGCTGAGGGGAAGGATGGATTCTTGGTGGCCGGTTCCCTGTTTTTCCTTAACCTTTAGGTTGCAGACAAGGATGCAGGGTCGTTAGAAGAAAAAAAAAAAAAATACTTAAAACTGTGAGCAACATACGTTATGCATCAGCAAATTAAAATATTCATAGAATATTCCTAATGTGTTACTGTGTGCTCAAATTTTGACAGTCATCCGGGAAGGCTCCCCGTGCTTCATGTAAGTGTCTTGCCTTATGACCTGCACCTTACACATGGGTGGTGGGCATAGAAAAGGCTTGGCTTAGGCACGTGTGGGCTGATAGTGCAAAACTTTACATATACAACAGGTACTTAAAACCCATTTTTTTTCTTTGGTTTTGGGCCACAAGGATTCCATTTCCACAATGAAAAGAATGAGCTCAAACCCAGCTGTAGTGGCGATACATGTAATTAAAAATGGGGCTGCAGGTGACAGGTTAACAAAGGACCTCCAAGTTTTGTTCCCTACACTGAAGGCCACAATTTCCGGTGAAGGTTTTACTTCCCACTTTCTTATGGCCTTTTAGCAGCTTACCACCATCCTCTTGCATGCCATCCTGTGAAGTCCTTATTGCGCCGAGTCAGATTCCTCTTATAGTGGAGCCAGGCAGCGTACTTTGCCTCAGCAGCAACACGGAAATGTTAGCCAAACTGGGTGATCCATCGGTTTGGTGGTGTACTTCCTGTGGGAGACATGGCATATCTGGAAGACGAGGAGGCAAGAAGTGAGTGCAAGTGCTTCAATCTCTGCCCTGCCCTGTAGCAGAGTGGCCCACTGGGTGTTGCTCTGGTCTCAGTGCTGTCTGCTTTATTCCACAGCCAGATGTTGCGGGTGGTGGCCTCGTCTTGAGCCACGCCCATGTCTGGTTTTGTTAGTACAATGAGCTGGTCAGATCTGCCCATGTTCCCAGCTGATGAGAGTCTCTCTCTCTCTCTCTCTCTCTCTCTCTCTCTCTCTCTCTCTCTCTCTCTCTCTCTCTCTCTCTCTCTCTCTCTCTCTCTCTCTCTCTCTCTCTCTCTCTCTCTCTCTCTCTCTCTCTCTCTCTCTCTCTCTCTCTCTCTCTCTCTCTCTCTCTCTCTCTCTCTCTCTCTCTCATGTGATAAACAGTTGGGAAGGGGGTTGGGGCAGGGATTACAGGCCAGAGTTTGTGTAACAATGTCTAGAGTACAAGCTTATCACCATGCTCTTGGTTGGAAGTTGGACAAAAGATGTGTAAATATATGATACTATTGCCTAAACATGTGAAACAGTGATGTAGATAATATGACATGAATACAGTATAAATTAAGAACATTGAATGTAAACACCTGTTGGCTTATTGTTGACTGATTTTCTGTAATGAATGTAACCTGTGAATAAATCCTCGCAGGTGACAAAGAAGAGATGGAATGCTAAGAGGCTCACCCGTGAAGAACGCATGGCTGGAGTCCAGGTCCGAAAGGATGCCTGGTTGGCCAAGATTGAGAAGGGAGAAGCCACCCTCCAAGAAATTCATAGAAAGCATTAATAAACTTGTCACTTGAAGAGAACATTTCTTTCAGTTACCTGGTAATGGAGAAGGGAAAAATTTTGTGGTTGTAGATCTTCAACTTCACTTTATAAGTTCACTTTGATTTGTGTGTGTGTGTGTGTGTGTGTGTGTGTGTGTGTGTGTGTGTGTGTGTGTGTGTGTGTTTACCTAGTTTTATGTTACAGGGTTTAAGCATGGCGGATAGTGACCTGTCTCTGTCTACATTTATCTATCTTTTCCTTAAATTTGTGTACACTTTCTGCCTTTACAATCTCATCACAATCCATTCCAAATGTCCACCATCCTATGTGAAAAACTGAACTTCTTAATGTTCCTCAGACACTAACTTTTCATGATTGTCTAAGAATGTCCTCCTGTTTGTCTATCCCCATTCTCTGTCAGTGTTACAAGGTCTTGTCTATCTATCTTTTCCATATGGTTTACTAACTTATACATCGTTATTAGGTCCCCAATTCTGGTCTATCCTTCAAGGTTGGTCATTCAATTTCCTTCAATCTTTCTTCATAGGGAAAATCCCTTATTTCAGGGATCATCTTTATAGCAGCCCATTTGATTCTTTCAAGCTTCTTGATGTTTTTCTACCTGTATGGTGACCATACTACTGCTGCATGTTCCAGAGTAGTTCTTATCATAATGGTTAGTATCTTTTTCATCATACTCTTAATATCCATGTAATTGAACACCACCCTGATGTTAGTTAGTGTCTTGTATGTTGATGCAAATTGCCCATTGATGTGTATTTCTGGAGTAAGGATGTCTTGTATAATAACTCTCAGGTCTTTCTCTTCACTCCTTTTCATTATAATCTCTTCTCTTATTTTATATTCCATTGTAGATCTATTACCTCTACCCATTTCCATTACATGGCATTTCCTGGTATTAAATTCTTATTTCCACTTTTGGCCCCAATTCCAAGTCTTGTCAATGTCTTTCTTTAATTCCACACAGTCATAGATGTTCCTTAGTACTCTCAAAAGCTTTGCATCATCTGCAAACAAATTTATTGAGCTACTCAAACCCTCACAATTGGTGCCAGCTCTGAACCCTCTCGTAGTCCACTGGTAACTGTTCCAGCCTGGTGGGATATCTCATCGTTGTCCACATTTCCCTATCTTATGTATAGTCCGACTCAAATATGAAGGCCGCTGAGGGGGGAGACCTAACGGGGATTCCCCGGCTGCGGCGTCGCCAAGCATCGTAGCACTTGTTTCGATCTCATTATTAACCTACATCTTAATGAACCGTCATAAAAGTGTATTCCTCTAAATTTCTACTAAGGATGTATAGAGAGCTTTGAATATTGTTTGTGTAATGAAGACATTGATTTTGTATAGATACCACAAAATGTAGCACCACTGCTCTCCAGCGTTGCTACTTTTCAAGGTTGGACATGGGTGAGGTCAACCTCCCTGACCGCTGATAATCCCCAGGTCAAATCAAGTCACTCCTTCCCTCCCTGTCGCTCAGGATGGAAGGTGAATATCTCGTCCGCGCTACTCGCCATCGCAATCTTCATAGTCAAGAGAAATGAATTATTTACAGCGTCAACAAGTTCTGCTTAGAGGATTCTTTTATTATCAATATGGAGGACACTTCTGATGAAGAACTGTCTGATTAATTAACTGAGAGAGGATTATGCCTACAGGGTAAAACCTCCATAAAAAAAAACACCTTAACTCTTTCCTCATGGGTGGTGTGGAAAAAGAGTAAAGTAAAACAACAAAAAAGATGCATGCCTACTTGTCTATTTTAGAGAGAGAGAGAGAGTGTGTGTGTGTGTGTGTGTGTGTGTGTGCCGCGTCACAGGAGAACCAATACGTTAACTGTTGAAAGACTCGCGCAAGCAGAATTATACACACACACACACACACACAAACACACGTGCATGAGAGAACTATATAGTAATAAGAAACAGGAGGAAGTGGTAACAAACGAGAGAGAGAGAGCGGGAGAGATGGGCGTTTCTCCACACTTCAGTGTTAATCCTGTAATTGGGGCTGCGACGTTTGGCGACGCCGCAGCCGGGGAATCCCCAATAGGTCTCCCCCCTCAGCGGCCTTCATATTTGAGTCGGACTATAGTCTGTCATCCATCTTAAGATATTTTCCTGTATTTCACCCATGCCTTCTATTTTCATCAGAGTCGTTTATGTGGTACTCTGCTGACAGCCTGCATAATATCTAGATACACTGTGTCAACCCATCCATCTCTCGTACTTCGCCTATTACTCTTGTATAAAAGCTTCGTAAATTTGTTATGCATTATCTTCCTTTCCTGAAACCAAATTAAGAGTTACTTATTTCCTTTCCCTCCAGATATTCTAACCATTTTTCTCTGATAGCAATTTCACAGATATTTCCCTCAACACTAGTTAGTGACACTGGTCTATAATTTAGAAGCTCAGTCTTTTCCTCCTTTGTATATTGGGACTATATTTGATCTTTCCCACTCCTTTGGTACCCTCCCTTCCAATACAGAGTTATTGATTACATCCCAAATTAGTTTCACCAGTTGTTCTCAACATTCAGTGTCCATTCTGACACTTCATCTGGCCCCATTGCCTTTCTTACATCCATTTTTCTAGTAATTCTAATTTTCTGTTTTTCTACCACAACATCTCTGATTCCTTCCCATTTCCAAGTTTCTAAATGAAAGACTACCAACAGGATGCAGAAGAATGTTGTTTTTTTCAAGACTGTGGCAGGACTAAGGATGTGCACTGGCATTGATATTATTGGTATTACCAGTAATATGGTATCCAAACATTACAGTGGTGGCTACAAGAAGGGAGATGACAGAGCTTTGTATATGACCAAATGCACAGCCGTTTGATTATCAGGTATTTTCACAACTAATAAGCCTTTGGTGTTAATGTAAGTTTATAAATAAAAAACTACAGATAGAATGCAGGAGAATGTTGTTTTGATGACCGCGGCAGCACAAGTCACAACTGGTGGATGGGAAACGGGGACGCCAGGGAGCCTTTGTTTACAACCAGGGGTAAGGACATTTGAGTATAAGGTATTTTTTCGAGTATTAAATCAAAATTTTGCGTTCGAGTATTGAAATGTTCAAGTACTTAGACGTTGTGAGCATTGAGTCTCCATTGTATATATATAATGTACACACATGCGTGTGGCTGCTTGATGAATTTCAAGGTACAGTTGCCCTTAATGTTCATAATGACCATAATGAGTTTGTTATTGGAAGATGTATTTCATATTCCTTGATAATGACTGCTACTTTAATCTCCATATTGCTAACCCAGAATAATGAAATTCTTGCATTATTATTATTATTTATTGGAAAAAAGATGTTAAGGAAAGATGAAGCTATTCATGAGATAGTTGATTGAGTACTCTCCTTTTTTCTTAATATTATTATTATTTATTTTTATGTAGAGGGGAAATCTGGCCAAAAGTATCAAAACCACTTAAAAAGATCCACTTACATGCCAATCCCCGAGCAGTTTGTATGTGGCAGTCAGGTCTATAGTAAGAAATTACAGAAAGTTACAGCAGCTTATGAAAGAAAAGCACAACCTAAGTTTATCTTCAACATTAAACCATTTGCTAATCTTCTTGTTCTACACACTGGAGAAGAGTACAGTAATACCTTGAGATACGAGCAGCTTGACATGCAAATTTTTGAGAATGAGCCACGATTTAGTTCATTTATAAGCCATGCTTCAGGATGCTGCTGCTAGTCAACGCATCAGTGCAGCCTCAGCTTAGCCAGTATCCACATGTTTTCCATGGATCTTATATTATACACTGTGATCATTGATTCATCATTTTCATACTATTTACTTACCTTTTATTTTTTTGTTGAAAGAAAGTGCTGTTTTTAGTTTGTTTAATGTTTGTGTGAATGATGCCAGCATCCCTTCCTCCCTCCCTCCTCTGTCAACCATCTCTGCTAGCTGCAAATATCTGCCTCCAAGATATGAACACTAAGTATTTTTTTTTTTCTTTTATATAATTTTTGTATGCATTGGTAAATTTACATATGTATGTAACTGAAAAGGTGAAACAAACTTCTCACATCTCTGCCTACCACCTCCACCCATGCTTAAACTTCCCAGGGGGTAACAATGTGAATCTCTCTCTCTCTCTTTGCCTACATAAAACCTAATTTATTCTATGAATGAGATTTACAGGGTCATCAATGAGGTCTTCTGCAGTTAATAGAAATTATGCCTGTTCTTCGACTTACTGAAAAGTCAATAGGAAAATTAGGAAAATTAGTTGATTTTCATGGTCTTAAAAGTTTCAAAACCTATTAAACCTAGTTATTGTATTTCATCATCAATATGACTGATACTAAGTGATCCACTGTGAGGTTGAGCTACTTGGCTAAAAGCATATATATGTATGTGTTCAGTACCAAAGTACTTTGCTATTAAAAACAAGTCCAAATTAAATATTAGAAATTTTCAAGTTTTAGGAAACTCCTAATACCATTATTGGTGTAAATCAACTGACTCTTAAAAGTGCCCACAACTTGCAAGAAAGTAACCAGCTTACTTATACTTGAGATCTTTGTGAGCATTTTACTTTATTTCCTAGTGAATGCAACTAACTTTGAATTTTAGCACAACATTCCTGAGCAAGTAGCTCATGTGACTACCTTTTATAATTTGATAGAAGTTTGATAAAACCTCTTTTCCTATAGATTATTGTTACAGCTATGCTTTGTTAACAGTTATGTTCTTTCACCTGGTACAAGTCATGCCACCAAGGGGAAAAATAGATGGCAACCAGTGAGATGACTCCGTATCAACAGTCAAAAGGAATACATGCAAGTCTCATTTTCAAGTGGCTGAACTTAGAGAGTAAGTGTGAAATTTTGTCAACATTGAGAGCAGATTTTCTTTAAAAAATATTCAATAGATAAGTCTACTCTGTTATGATAACGTTAGAGCAATATGCATATCCTGAAGTTTTTATTTGTTGTATGCATCTATGATATGAGATTAACAGCCATATGCTTAAAAATAAAAACTGTCACACCACAGTATTGTTACTGTGAAGAATCACTTGTGACACGCTTAATTTTTTTGTATGCTTAAAGCTGAAAATTCTGTTGTGTGATGCTTCCATAATTGTGTGAGCACAGTTGTGAAACCAAAAACATCTCTACTTCTTCATTTTTCTCTCCTGTATTTCATCCTCATGACACCACTGCCATCTCATATTTATATAAAGATGAACTCTTCTCTCAAACCTTTACTAATATCTTGGATGATCCTGGGCTTGTTCCTCCCTCTTCTTCCTCTGACTATTTTATGCCTTCAATTAGAACTCTTGAAAATGTTTTCTATGCCCTTGCTGGCCTAATTCCTCTGAAGGCTTATGGATCTGATGGGATCCCTCTTACTGTTCTCAAAAATTGTGCCTCTGAGCTTGCACTCTCCTGGCCAAACTCTTCCAATTCCATCTATCGACTTGACTATCTTTCCTTCATGCAGGAAGTCTACCTACATCCAGCCTGTTCTTAAAAAGGGTAACTTCTAATCCTTCAATCTATCCCCTCCATAGCTTTAATTTCTTACTTATCTAGAGTTTTTAAAACTATCCTCAAAAGGAATAGTCTTAAATGGCTGTCACTTTTTATCATTTATTTGATTGCCAATATAGCATCCATCAAGGCTGTCCTACAGGTGATTTGGTTTTTCGTTACCGAGTCTTTGTCATCCTCCTAGAGATTTTGATAGAACTTTTGATAATGCTTTAGACATATCAAAAGCTTTTGATACAGTCTAGCATAGCTTTGATCTCCAAACTACCATCCTATAGTTTCTTCTATCCTCTCTGGAACTTCATCTTAAGTTTCCTCTCTGAGTATTATATTGCTACTGTTCTCTAAAATCATTAACAGTGTTGTTCTTCAATGCTCTGTCCTGTCACCCACATTTTTTTCATACATCAATGATCTAAACTAAACTTGTCGTCTTCACATCTATGCTAATGATATCACCCTACAATTTGCCATGTCTTTTCAGAGATGACCAACCTTTCAGGAAGTAAACAAATTGTGCAGAAATGACACAGAATGCTTGACTTCTGATCTCACTAAAATTTCTGATTGGGCCTCAAAAAATCAATTCTTCCACTTATCAACTTGGCACAACCTTCCAGACAACTATCACTTCTTCAGTGACACTCTACTGTCCCTGTATTCTACAATGAATATAATCAGCCTGTCCTTTACTTATAATCTTAATTAACTTGAAACAGCTTCTATGAAGTTAGGTGTTCTGAGGCGTATCTGCCGGTTTTTCTCATCCCCCCTCCCCATCTGCTGCAACTGATAACTGTACAGGGCCCTTATCTACACTTGTATGGAGTATTCCTTAAATGTATGGGTGGGGGAGAAGTTTTTCATCTATCAATTCCTGTCTTCTGACTGTGTTCAGCCTTTTTCTCCCTGCTGTAATGTTGTTTGTCTTGCTATCTTTTACTGCTATTTTCATGCCAACTCCTTTTTTGATCTTGCTAACTGGATGCCTCCCCTCCTTTGCAGCTTTGCTGCACAAGACTCTTCTTCTCACTCCTATTGTGTCCATTTCTCAAATGCAAGAGTCAACCACTACTCTGTCATTTATCTCTTTTTCTAGTAAAATGTAGAACTCCCTACTTGCTTCTGTATTTCCATCTTCATTTGATTTGGACTCATTTAAGGGGACCGTTGGGTTTTCAAAATATCGAAAATAGAGGTATGTGGGTAATGTTTTTTTCACTGATAGATGACTATTACATGATGTTACATTGGTAGTTACAAGCGAATCGAAGCATAAATAACTGCATGAAAAAAAAACAAATCTTTTTTTAAAAGAACATTTTCCCTATAAACTTTGTCACTGGAGGGCAGATTTCAATTTTGTTGGTATACATATGAAGTATGTGGTATAACAAAACTTTCCATCTCGTAGAATTTAGAATTTTTTATTTTGATAGCCATTATGAATTTTTTTTTATTGAAGCCATTATGAATTTTTTTTTATTGAATTTTTAAAATTTTATTTATCTAATTTTTTTTTTTTTTTTTTATAAAATTACATTGGCACAGAAAATAAATTTTTCCAAAGTCCATGAGATGGAAATGTAGCAGCTTCATTGAGCTTTAAAATAATACCTCAAAATTGAAAATCCGTTGAGAAATGTGAGAGAAGATACGATTTGAATGATAAAAGGTGAAAACTGAGAAAAGGCAAAAAACCCCAGAGATGTCATTTTCATCCTCAATGACCCTGTACATTTATTTTGGTTGGATATTTCATGCTCATACACCACTATGTGCATCATATATGTTTTTTAGGCATGTTTAGAATATTCTGTAAGACTCATATGGCACCTCCCTCCCCCCCCCCTCAATGACTGTAGGTAAAAGTCGCTCGAAGTTGAGGGTGTCTCCCATCTGTGCATGGTCAGCACAACTTGTAATTTCCCCTTGTACCGTCTGTTTAGAAATTGTTAGGGCAAAACAAGCAGGTAAAATAGGCTGGATTGTGGCTTGCAAGGTGTGAAACAACGGGCGAGATATTCAATACATCTTCCTCTCATCGCAGTCACATGGACACTGAAATGGAAGGGAGAGTGTGTGTTCCTGTGTACGCCATAGTACTAAGTTGCCAGCGCCCGCCTTTCCTTACCAAAGAAACCTCTTTTCATGGCTTTTTCCGTGCTTATCATCATTTATGGTACAGCGAGTGGGGGGTGGGGAAGCCCCAGGCTGTGGTGGGTGTGGTAGGGGCCCTTTAAAGTTTAAATACCTCATGTATTTTAGTGTATTTTTCCAAAATACTCCATCACTATTTGGAGATGCTCTGGTGGTGTTTTGGGGATTTTCAATATTTTTCAGATTTTTCGGTACCGTGGCCACCGGACGGTTCCGTAAAGAGGAAGGTTTCGAGACATCCTCTTTTTTTTTTTTGGCTGACTCTCTCGGACCAGCATGGAGACTGGCAAAAAAGTGGAGCTTTTTTTTTTTTTTTTTTTTTTTTTCAACTTGGTCCATTTTCTTCGTCTTACATAAAAAGAGAGGATCCTAGCAGGTAGGTAATGACTTTCATAATGATGAACAACAACCAAGCCAAGCCATTGAGAAATCATGAAATTATTTGTTTACAATCTGAGTACAGGCAACCCCCGTTTAACGAAGGTTCACACAACGAAATTTCGCTACAACGAAGGTTTCATTTTACTACCATCTGCTCGTTTAACAAACACCAAACTCGCTTTAACAAAGTTTTATCCAGGTAATTTTTTTCCAAATTTGAAAGCCCCACCGTATCATGCAAACTGACAGGCTTTTGAATACATCAGGAGCTGCTGGTACTAAGGCCTGCCTTAGGAGAAATCCTGAGACACCTATAGAATAAAGATCAAGATCAAGCCTCTCGTGGACAACACAGGCACTGCCGATATAAAGGCCTGACTCAGAAGAAGTTCTGCGTCACTTGTAGCATCAAGATAAAGATCAAGATCATGCACACCACTCACTCCCCAGTCAAAACATAACAGCGTCACCAGCAGCTCATCTTCCCTTGTTCAACTTACCACCAAAACGCCCTGCAATGTGGCCTAGCGTTCCTAAGAAGACCAGGAAGTGTCTTACTCTCGAAGTGAAGCTGGGTATTATTCACAGACAGAAAACTAATAACATTGCTGGCCACCATCTTGACTCCATCTACTGTCTACTATTTTCAAGTCAGCAGACTCTATTAAAAAGGCTGGTGAGATCGTAGCTTCCTTGAAAGCTAAAAGAACCACCTGAACTCGTGACTCTACAATGGATAAAATGGAAAGCCTTGTGGAAATGTGGTACATAAGTTACTGTACTATGATGAACTTTCGCTTTGCTTACTCTCAATGGAAGTTCAAATCAGGGGTTAAACTTGTTATAATTGGTTCGCTTAACGAAGTTTCGCTTAATGAAGTGTTTTTAGGAACGTAACCCCTTCGTTAAACGGGGGTTGCCTGTATTTATTAACTTTGAATTACTCCTTGAGATTAGTATTTTCTGAAATCAGACTGCTGTTTCAGATTGGAAATGAATGACAAGAGATATAGACACCATCAAGTAAGAAAGGAAATGATTCTTGGATTCTTATAGGCATTAATGTACATTCCTATCTGTGGGAGTTGTACTCTTGGGATGGTAAGTGAGGACAGTCTATACTGAACAGTTATGCTTAATGATCTCCACCATTTTATTTATCATTGTGAGTATCCTAGCATGTAGATAATAAGCTTCATCATGATGAACAACAGAGCCAATCCATTGAGAAATCATGAAATATTCTGTTTACAATCCGAGTATTTATTAACTGTAAATTACTTCTTGAGATTAGTATTTTTTTTAAATAAGACTGCTGTTTCAGATTAGAAATGAGTGGCAAGAGAAATAGGCACCGTTGAGGAAGAAAGGATTCTCATGTATATTTCTATCCTGTTGGGATTTGCACCCATGAGTAGGTAAGTGAGGACAGTTTGTATTGAACAATTGTGCTAAATGATAATTTATTTTTACATAGTGAGGATCCTAGCAAGTAGATGATAAGTTTTATCATGATGAACAACAACAGAGCCAATCCATTGAGAAATCGTGAAATTATGTGTTTACACTGAGTGTTTATTAACTTTATGAATTGCTACTTGAGATTAGTATTTTCTGAAATGTGGACTACTATTTCAGATTGGAAATGAGTGACAAGAGATATAGGCATCTTCCAAGAAAAAAAGAAAACCTTAAAAGATTTTTGGATTCTCATGAGTGTTGATGCACATTTCTATCCTGTTGGGAGTTGTATCCATGTGATGGTAAGTGAGAACTATAATCTTATTACATTTAGATGCAGTGTCATAAAGTAAGGACAGTCTTTTGAAGTTATGCTAAACGATCACCACTGTCCTCATTTTATATAGTGAGGTGGACAATTACTAAGGATCCTAGCGAGCATATAATAAGTTTCTTCATGATGAGCAACAACAGAGCCAATCCATTGAGAAATCATGAAATTATCTGTTTACAATCTGAGTATTTATTAACTTTGTGAATTACTACTTGAGATTAGTTTGTTCTTCTGAAACCAGTCTGCTGTTTCAGACTGGAAATGAATGACAAGAGAAATAGGCACCCTCAAAGAAAGGAAAAGCTTCCTGGATTCTCATGGCTGTTGATGTATATTTCTATCTTGTTGGGATGGAATGGTAAGTAAGGAACAGTTATTCTAAATGATCTCTACCATTCTGTTTTACATAAAGAGGATCCTAGTCAGTTGGCAATAAGCTTCATCATGACGAACAACAACAGAGCCAATCCATTGAAAAATCATGAAATAATTGGTTTATAATCTGAATATTTTCTAACACTGAATTGTCACTTAAAATTAGTATATTCTGAAATAAGACTGCTGTTTCAGATTAGAAATGAGTGGCAAGAGAAATAGGCACCGTTGAGGAAGAAAGGATTCTCATGTATATTTCTATCCTGTTGGGATTTGCACCCATGAGTAGGTAAGTGAGGACAGTTTGTATTGAACAATTGTGCTAAATGATAATTTATTTTTACAAAGTGAGGATCCTAGCAAGTAGATGATAAGTTTTATCATGATGAACAACAACAGAGCCAATCCATTGAGAAATCGTGAAATTATGTGTTTACACTGAGTGTTTATTAACTTTATGAATTGCTACTTGAGATTAGTATTTTCTGAAATGTGGACTACTATTTCAGATTGGAAATGAGTGACAAGAGATATAGGCATCTTCCAAGAAAAAAAGAAAACCTTAAAAGATTTTTGGATTCTCATGAGTGTTGATGCACATTTCTATCCTGTTGGGAGTTGTATCCATGTGATGGTAAGTGAGAACTATAATCTTATTACATTTAGATGCGGTGTCATAAAGTAAGGACAGTCTTTTGAAGTTATGCTAAACGATCACCACTGTCCTCATTTTATATAGTGAGGTGGACAATTACTAAGGATCCTAGCAAGCATATAATAAGTTTTTTCATGATGAGCAACAACAGAGCCAATCCATTGAGAAATCATGAAATTATCTGTTTACAATCTGAGTATTTATTAACTTTGTGAATTACTACTTGAGATTAGTTTGTTCTTCTGAAACCAGTCTGCTGTTTCAGACTGGAAATGAATGACAAGAGAAATAGGCACCATCAAAGAAAGGAAAAGCTTCCTGGATTCTCATGGCTGTTGATGTATATTATTCTAAATGATCTCCACCATTCTGTTTTACATAAAGAGGATCCTAGTCAGTTGGCAATAAGCTTCATCATGACGAACAACAACAGAGCCAATCCATTGAAAAATCATGAAATAATTGGTTTATAATCTGAATATTTTCTAACACTGAATTGTCACTTAAAATTAGTATATTCTGAAATAAGACTGCTGTTTCAGATTAGAAATGAGTGGCAAGAGAAATAGGCACCATTGAGGAAGAAAGGATTCTCATGTATATTTCTATCCTGTTGGGATTTGCACCCATGAGTAGGTAAGTGAGGACAGTTTGTATTGAACAATTGTGCTAAATGATAATTTATTTTTACATAGTGAGGATCGAGGATCCTAGCAAGTAGATGATAAGTTTTATCATGATGAACAACAACAGAGCCAATCCATTGAGAAATCGTGAAATTATGTGTTTACACTGAGTGTTTATTAACTTTATGAATTGCTACTTGAGATTAGTATTTTCTGAAATGTGGACTACTATTTCAGATTGGAAATGAGTGACAAGAGATATAGGCATCTTCCAAGAAAAAAAGAAAACCTTAAAAGATTTTTGGATTCTCATGAGTGTTGATGCACATTTCTATCCTGTTGGGAGTTGTATCCATGTGATGGTAAGTGAGAACTATAATCTTATTACATTTAGATGCAGTGTCATAAAGTAAGGACAGTCTTTTGAAGTTATGCTAAACGATCACCACTGTCCTCATTTTATATAGTGAGGTGGACAATTACTAAGGATCCTAGCAAGCATATAATAAGTTTTTCATGATGAGCAACAACAGAGCCAATCCATTGAGAAATCATGAAATTATCTGTTTACAATCTGAGTATTTATTAACTTTGTGAATTACTACTTGAGATTAGTTTGTTCTTCTGAAACCAGTCTGCTGTTTCAGACTGGAAATGAATGACAAGAGAAATAGGCACCATCAAAGAAAGGAAAAGCTTCCTGGATTCTCATGGCTGTTGATGTATATTATTCTAAATGATCTCCACCATTCTGTTTTACATAAAGAGGATCCTAGTCAGTTGGCAATAAGCTTCATCATGACGAACAACAACAGAGCCAATCCATTGAAAAATCATGAAATAATTGGTTTATAATCTGAATATTTTCTAACACTGAATTGTCACTTAAAATTAGTATATTCTGAAATAAGACTGCTGTTTCAGATTAGAAATGAGTGGCAAGAGAAATAGGCACCGTTGAGGAAGAAAGGATTCTCATGTATATTTCTATCCTGTTGGGATTTGCACCCATGAGTAGGTAAGTGAGGACAGTTTGTATTGAACAATTGTGCTAAATGATAATTTATTTTTACATAGTGAGGATCGAGGATCCTAGCAAGTAGATGATAAGTTTTATCATGATGAACAACAACAGAGCCAATCCATTGAGAAATCGTGAAATTATGTGTTTACACTGAGTGTTTATTAACTTTATGAATTGCTACTTGAGATTAGTATTTTCTGAAATGTGGACTACTATTTCAGATTGGAAATGAGTGACAAGAGATATAGGCATCTTCCAAGAAAAAAAGAAAACCTTAAAAGATTTTTGGATTCTCATGAGTGTTGATGCACATTTCTATCCTGTTGGGAGTTGTATCCATGTGATGGTAAGTGAGAACTATAATCTTATTACATTTAGATGCAGTGTCATAAAGTAAGGACAGTCTTTTGAAGTTATGCTAAACGATCACCACTGTCCTCATTTTATATAGTGAGGTGGACAATTACTAAGGATCCTAGCAAGCATATAATAAGTTTCTTCATGATGAGCAACAACAGAGCCAATCCATTGAGAAATCATGAAATTATCTGTTTACAATCTGAGTATTTATTAACTTTGTGAATTACTACTTGAGATTAGTTTGTTCTTCTGAAACCAGTCTGCTGTTTCAGACTGGAAATGAATGACAAGAGAAATAGGCACCATCAAAGAAAGGAAAAGCTTCCTGGATTCTCATGGCTGTTGATGTATATTATTCTAAATGATCTCCACCATTCTGTTTTACATAAAGAGGATCCTAGTCAGTTGGCAATAAGCTTCATCATGATGAACAACAACAGAGCCAATCCATTGAAAAATCATGAAATAATTGGTTTATAATCTGAATATTTTCTAACACTGAATTGTCACTTAAAATTAGTATATTGTGAAATAAGACTGCTGTTTCAGATTAGAAATGAGTGGCAAGAGAAATAGGCACCGTTGAGGAAGAAAGGATTCTCATGTATATTTCTATCCTGTTGGGATTTGCACCCATGAGTAGGTAAGTGAGGACAGTTTGTATTGAACAATTGTGCTAAATGATAATTTATTTTTACATAGTGAGGATCCTAGCAAGTAGATGATAAGTTTTATCATGATGAACAACAACAGAGCCAATCCATTGAGAAATCGTGAAATTATGTGTTTACACTGAGTGTTTATTAACTTTATGAATTGCTACTTGAGATTAGTATTTTCTGAAATGTGGACTACTATTTCAGATTGGAAATGAGTGACAAGAGATATAGGCATCTTCCAAGAAGAAAAGAAAACCTTAAAAGATTTTTGGATTCTCATGAGTGTTGATGCACATTTCACTGCTTGAAATTAACATTTTCTGAGATGAGACTGCTGTTTTAGATTGGAAATGAATGGCACCTTCTAAGAAAAAGAAAAGCTTGGATTCTTGAAGGGTGTTGATGTACATTTCAATCCTGTTGGAAGTTGCACCCATATGATGGTAAGTGAGACTATAACCTTATTATATTAGATTCATTATCATTAAGTGAGGACAGTGTATACTGAATATATGTTAAATGATTTCCACCATCCTTATTTACATAGTGAGGTGAACAATAAGCCCATTTACAGTCAGTATCTTGACACTAGACATTGCCAGATTTTGTAATTTTTGCTGGAAAACAAATACTTTTAGGACAAGTTTTACAAGCTTACATAGGTGTATTTTTGCACTTTAATGTGTCTGAAATTTAAGTAAATTAATCTCATAATGTCTTATGGCATATATGACATCATTTGAACATCTATTTATAATTTCAGATGATACTCTTAAAACAGCTTATATTTGTATAAGGCAAGCAATTTGTCATTTTCTACTGACTTCAATGGGCATACATAATTTCATTTGAATGTAGAAAACAATAGGCAAATCCATATAGTGTATAGAAAATATAATTTTGTCGCACTCAATTTTTCCAGTACGGTAACTGTATCTTCGATTCATGGTGGCAACCCACATCACATTGCGATCTGTGGCAGCGGCTGTTGGCCTCATCCCTCATGAAAGACTTTACTGTTGAACCTCAATAACTCAGCTTAAAAAAGAATGAGGCCGCCGTGGTCTGCAGTGTGGGGCGGTCGTGGTAAACATGGGGCCGTCACGGGGGCAGGCCGTCGTGATCAGGGGCCGTCTTGACCATGACCCTTCAAAGTCTAGTGGTGGTGGTGGTGATGGTAGTGGTAGTGGTGCGAGGATTCCCCTGAGCCTTGCCTTAGAGGGCGAGGCTGTTCAACCAAAGGACGAAGTGGATGTGCTGGGAGTCATGCTCATGAGGATCGTGTGGCTGCTTGATGGAAAGGGGCTGGAGGTACTGTACAAAGCTCAGGTCCACTTTTTTATACTAAAAAAAAAAAAAAAAAAGTCTAGGGAGTTGGGTATTCATTCCTTACTTTGTACAATTTTTACTATATACGGTCCCTTCTGGAACGCATCTACCATATAAATCGAGGACTACCTGTATAGAGAGATGGTTTAGAAGTGTGGCTGTAAGGATGGAGGTGAGGGGAGGGTCTTGGAGGGGGAAATAAAATGCATAAAGGGAGGGGAGAGGGGAGGGGAGTATTCAAGGTCAGCTGTCTCCCAATGCTACATTTGTTTGTTTCTTTTGTCTTCTTTTCTTGAAGTTTCTGATTCTAATCCTTGTCAATTTATGCCTGTAAGGACATATTTCTGACTCCTGGCCATGTACTGTGTAGGGCATGAGTCAGGCTATGACTCAACCTGGTGGGACTTTAGGTTAGGTGCCTTAGATTTCAACGTACCAAGATCGCCTACCCACATGGCAAAAAATCTGGCTAACAAATTAAATGTTGAATGAATTAAGGTTAGGTTAGGTGCCTTAAATTTCAACAAATTTCTAGATAAGGAGAAAATTACTCTCAGAATGATACTAACCTTAACACAGAAATAAGTTTGGTTATACTTTATGAGAGTGCTTCCAATTTTCGTCATTCATAATTCATCATCACATTTGTTTTAATTTAATATATATATATATATATATATATATTGTAAGGTCCCGGGTTACGTCGGTCTCGAGTTACGTCAAACTCGAACTTACGTCAGTCCACTATAAAGCAATTTAAGATTTTAAAAATTGAAAAATTATAAATCGTAAAGCGCGGGGTTTATTGTTATTGTTGGCCGCCAGGCGTCACTAGTGGTTATCCACCACACCGCCCACCTCATGCTTGAATACAATAACACTCTACGTACCTCAGTTCCACCACACCGTCGCCCCTGGCAAGAGTGTTCCTACATCTGCGTTTGCTGACTATCTTAGTATCTTGCTCAATGGCACCAATAAGAAAACTCCTGAGTGATAGCAGTGATGCTAAGAAAAGGAAAACCATTACGCTACAAGGAAAAGTGGACTTAATTAAAAGACATGAGAAGGGAGGTAGCAGCTGTGTGTAAGAGAGTGAAGAAGAAAATGGGAAGCCCGTTACCATGACAACGGAGAGGTTGACGACCTTGAGGGCACACGCACCTATCACAACAATAACAACTCCGGAGCCTTCGCTTGGGCCACACGACACTCGCAGCTCACTTGCACCGTCTGCGCTTGTCTGTTGATCCCTATTGCCCTTTCCTATTGCATTTCCTGCCCCGCTGCCCACGCTTCTACTCCCACCGCACTGCATTACACTCCCAGCTGTCCACCCTGGGCATCACTACATTCGACCTGCCCACCCTCCTGGCGGCCTCAGGCGTCCACCCCTGTGGCAGCATGCAGTCCTTCGCGTTCGCGGCCCTAATCAACAACAAAAACAAGCTTGTGTTTCATATTCCTACATACTTGTAAATAATATAACAATATACCCTTTTACTTATATAACGCTTCTACTCCTACCGCACTCCACAAAGCTCCCAGCTGTCCGCCCTGGGCGTCACAACATTCGACCTGCCCACCCTCCTGGCGGCCTCAGGCCGCCCCTCTCGGCAACCTTCAGTCCTTCGTGTTCGCAGCCCTAATCAATATATTCCTACATAGTTGTAAATAATATACCAATATAACAATATAACCTTTTACTTACCTGAATAACCATAAAAAATTATTGGTTGAAAACTCGATAATATGCTTTGAAAGTACGAAAACTCGAGTTACGTACAAAATCGACTTACGTCATGTTTCAGGAACGTAACTCTGACGTAACTCGGGATCTCACTGTATATATATATATATATATATATATATATATATATATATATATATATATATATATATATATATATACACACAGGCAACCCCTGTTTAACGAAGGGGTTACGTTCCTAAAAACACTTCGTTAAGTGAAACTTCATTAAGCGAACCAATTATAACAAGTATAACCCCTGATTTGAACTTCTATTGAGAGTAAGCAAAGTGAGAGTGCATCATAGTACAGTAAAAGGTTTAATGAAAGTAAAAATTATGAAGTTAAACATTTGGGTAGTTTAATTTAAGTCATTATAATGTACACTAATGTATGTATGTACTTAACTTTATAATGTTGATGATCTTAACTTTATGAAGGGAGGGAGTGAAACAGGAAATACACTAACCGGCAACCTGTGGAATGTAAACAAAGTGCGCATCATGGTACTGCATATAAAACTTACGTACCACATTTCCACAAGGCTTTCCATTTTATCCATTGTAGAGTCACGAGTTCTGGTGGTTCTTTTAGCTTGCAAGGAAGATGTTGTGACATAGAAATCGAGAAGAAATGAAATACGTAAGAAAGAAGATAGCAAGAATGAAGAGATGAAGATGGAAGTGAGAAGGAGAATAATAAATGAAGAAACATGAGAGACACGAAAGCAGGTACCAAGATTATAAGATGCTATCACTAATTTGATAGATAAGAAGTCCCGTGACCACCGAGGAGAACAACAAGAGGCGGTGAGTCATGACAAGACAAACACAGCCGGAGACGAGCAGTAGATTACAAGAAGCAGCTTCTGGAACCTTCTCCCCATATCTGGTAGTAATCAAAGGTCGCCGGAAGTAAAATGATATGGACGAGAAGTCAAGTAACGCGTGTATATTAAGAGGTGTAAGAGACAGAGAGTCAGAGAGCTAGAGAGCGGGAGAGAGAACCCGAGAACGCCAAGGAGAAGGCGAGAGACGACAGCGAGAGAGAGAGCTGTCAGACCAGAGGATCAAAATGGGCGCGCCGCTTATCTCAAGACCAGTAAGTGTAGCCAGACAGTTGTAATGCAGTCACAGAAAATGTTGGTGTCATATTTTGATAAAGTAAAAATGGTTATGTGGAGGTTGTGTAGGGTGTTGTTTTTATTGGAAGGTAAATTGTAGGGTGTGTTAGGATGTATCTTATCTTTGAATTTAAATTGCGTGATTTGAGTTGGATAAGGGGAATATTGTGAAGAAATCTGGAACATTAGAAGAAGTTTAAGTGAAGAGAGAAATGTTGTTATCAATGAAGTTATTGTGTGTGTAATGAATTTGAGTTCAAGATATAATGTGGCAGAAATTGAGGCGTTTGAAGGTGGACCTTGTGTGAAGAGAGTGATTCAAATTTCATGGTTTTCGTGGTTTTATTTGTTGTCGTAAGGGTCGTAAAGTGTAAATGTTTGTAAATAATATAATTAAGTAAAGTTTATAAAAAAAACTCAGAGGCGTTCCCTTGAACCCCACAAAGCATTTTTTAAGATTAGGGACGTAACAAGATCGTGCAGCTTGCAGACACGACAACTGGTGGCACCAGTGGGATATCTTTGCAATTGATAATGTTGCAAAGATAAATATTGCATAACTTGATAAATTAGATGTTTTCTGGATTCATTTGCAGAGATTAAAATCGTGAAAATTATTGTGTGGCATATGTTATATGAGTGTACTGAATTGTTGCAATGGATGTGTAATTTCGTATTTTTGAGTCATCCGCAAAATTTTGATGGTATACTGAAATGGTCGTGAGAAATCTTGTCACAGCAGAATATTTTGAAGATCATTTAAGTTACTCGTTCTGCGTCTGTGTTGCTCGCAAGTTGTTGTCGTAACAGATAGTATTGCCATAAAATTCATAGTTACATTATTTGATTGCGTAAACATCTTGCTCTGAATAAAAAGCGCCTTGAAATGTGTTGATTTTATTGTTATTGTGATAAGAAAATTATAGTTTCTTTTCTTGTTTCACCAGCGGCATACAAGCAAGGGGAAGTAGAAACACACAGGGAAACATAATATGAAACACAGGTGTAGTAGCAACTCTTAGATGTTTCATCATAACTGGTTAAAGATAAGAATGTTGTCAGCTTGTAGACGGTAGGATAAATTAGATTGAATCAGAGTAAAGAACACAGGTGCCAGAAAGTTAGGTAGTAGAAAATTGTAAGGAGAGGTTTTCATGAAGCAGAAATATCGGTAAACATGAATATCATATTTATAGAGAGAAAAAGGAAAAATATATGAAGTAGTTGTGATGTAAAATGAGCAAATGGAAGGAATATTGAAATTTTGGGAGGATGAAGCAAGTGTGAGTCACCCTGAGTAAAGATCATACAACAGCGGAGGTAACTACTTTAATGGAGAAAGAATTGTATATTATTTGAACTTTTAACGTGTTGGTATGTACAGAGGAGGTGATATCGGCAATGTTGGTGAGTAAATTGAAGGAAGAAATATGGGAATTGTATGGGTTAATAAATGTTGTGTGGGAACCTGGGAGAGACGCGGAAGCGTAGGAGTGATGTTAGGCCTTGATAAGCCATAGATAAACTCAGTTGATAAGATGACCAGAGGTAGAAGGAAATCCTGGAGGTGAGAACAGAAGAAAATTTTTATTCATGCACCAAGAAAATGATCAGCCATGTATTATGAAACATAGGGATATAAAGGGGAAAGTTAAGATAAAGTACAGGGAAGGCGAGAGTCAGGTAACACTGTTGGAACAGTGCCAGACCATGTGACTGAAGGAATATTGATTGGACCCTGACTCACGAGATTATCTCTGTGACTGATATGAGTTGATGGAAAGGTAGCTATGTGACCACTACAGTCTCTATTATGTTAATAAGTAATACAGAAAATTGCAGAGTGATTGAGTATGTAAATGAAGAACTTAACCATATGAATAACAAAATGAGTATAGAAAGGTAATAATAATAATAATAATATACGGCATTGTAAAATTACACTGAAAATGTACAGGGGTGGGGGGGGACATTAAAATCAATGAACTGAAATGCTTAACCTAACTATGGGTCTAACTTAACCTAGAATTCACTTATTAATTTACTTATTTATTTAAGGCTCGACAATAGTGGGCACCGCTAAGTCGGTACCGATCAGTGCGCGGTGCTCTTAAGGCGCCACGCGATTCTGGTGTCAGGTGGCGCGAGCAGGGGAGGCACGTCGGGGGTAGCAGGTGGCGGAGGCGTGGATGACGCAGCAGTCCTTCCCAAATTTTTCCAAGGCTTCCTGGTGTCTTGTGGCCAGCCTCGGCAGACTCAGGCAGGTCAGGGCGTCCTTGTAGGACCTGTAGGCAGGCCCAAGGATGGCCCTGAACGCCCTCCTCTGAACCCTCTCCAGCTGTTGTCGTGTGAGGTTCAGGGAGGAGGACCACGCTGGGGCGGCGTACATGAGCTTAGGGAGTATAAAGGTGAGGTACACTCCCCTCAGCTCATCTGCCGGTGCTCCCAGGGCCTGAGTCGGCGCAGTAAATAGATTTTGTATGAGGCTGACCTGATGATGTTGGAAACATGCTGCTTCCATGATAATTGATCATCCACCAAGACACCTAGAAGCTTGGTGCTGCAGACCACCTGGAGATAGTGAGGGCCCACAGATAGCTGGGGAGGGAGGACTGCTGCTATGGAGGTACAGATGTGCATCACCACGGTCTTGGTGTGGTTGATGGTCATTTTGTTGTCCTCCGTCCACGTCTGTAGTTGGTTAAGAGTGGACTGAAGTGCTGAGAAGTCTGGGTTGGTGTTGTTGACGGACGCATACGGTGCAGTCATCCACATACTTCCAGCGGTGGGGGGTGTGGACGAGAGCATCGTTGATGAGGATGAGAAAGCACAGTGGACCCATCTTGGTCCCCTGAGGGACCCCGCATGTGAGCTGTTGGAAAGAGGAGACAGAGCCCTGATAACGAACGGCCTGACGCCTTCCCGTGAGGAAGTCTGACAGCCACGCTATCAGGTAGGGAGAGAGACCCAGAGTGATGGCTTTATTTATCACAACAGTTTGATCAACAAGATCAAAGGCCTTTCTGAAGTCCACAAAAGCAATAGGTAGACAAATGTTAATGAAATTATTATATTTTACAAAAGATAATAAACATGTTGATTATACTCGTATTGAAATGTTGATCATTTTTATTGTAAAGAAAGTTTGTATGTGACAGAGAATGTTAAAGGGTAATGTAAGCGGAGGAATAGGTTTTAACAAGTTGAGGTGAAAGAGTTCTTTAAAATCGCCGTAAGCACGGGCATTTAACAGCGAGAAGTGTCTATATTTAAATTAGTTGAGAGCAAGGCATTACAAGAACGTACTGCTTAACAGGCCCACATCCCGCGTATACTTACAATAAACTTGGCCATAATAATTATTGGAGAAGAATTATCGGGTTTGGAAGAGTATCTTGATAAGAACGATGGCTGTCAAAACTAGATAACCTTGAAGATCCTTGTAGTGGTCACAGGCTAAATCTAACATACCCGAATTAGATAAAATTTATATTAATGGCTGAAGCTGACATCGAAATGAAGTATATTCAAAGGCGAGAAATGTGTTATAATGAGGTTATCTTACGTAGATAAACATGAATAATGAAATATGGTGTGTAAAGGATTATTTGAAAATCAGAGAAAGATAGATTGGTGCATGAAAAAGGGTAGTGAAAATATATATTGATGAATGCTGCATGAAAAGTGATTATTGGAAAATAGGGATGATGGAAAAAGAAACAGTGAGATGGCTATAATGAAAATTGTGAGTATAGTGGGTATAAAGATAGTGCATGAAAAAATGGTGAAACAAGTAATTGAGAAGTCGGAAGCATGAAAATATGATGATGTGAGAGTATATAGTGAGATGATTATCTTGAATATATATATGGTGTAGCATGAAAAATAGTGAGATGGAAATATTGAGGATATTTGTGGAAGTAAATCTATTGAGTATACTGAAGCATGCATATATGATGTGGTGAATTTATTATGAGAATGGTGTGGTGACATGACATTGAATATAGTGAGTATATATTGCAGCATGGTATAGTGGAATATTGGAAGTATTTGAATATATTGAGTATATTGAGGCATGCATAATAGTGAGTATATATGACGATAATGAGTACAGTGAGTATATATTACAGCATGATATAGTGAAATATTGAGAATATTTGAATATATTGAATATATTGAAGCATGCATAATAGTGAGTATATATGAGGATAATGAGTACAGTGAGTATATATTGCAGCATGATATAGAGAAATATTGAGAATAATTGGATCTATTGAGTATATTGAAGCATGCCTATATGGTGAAATTATTATATTGAGAATGATATGGTGGCATGAACATTGTTGGTATATATTTGCAGCATGGTTATATAGTGAAAAGGGAATATTGAGAATATTGGTGAAGTAAATATATTGAGTATATAAAATGAGGCATGGATATATGGTGAAATTAATATGTTGAGAGTAATATGGTGACATGAATATAGTGAGTGTATATTGAAGCATGAGGATGTAGTGAAGTGAATATATGCAGAAAATGTGGTAAGGTGAATATTTTGAGTAATTAGAGTGAAGCATGAAGATAATGAGTATAGTGAGGATATATTTAAAGCTGAGGATAATGAATATAGTGAATATATATTTGAAGCATGAGGAAAATGAGTATAGTGAATATATATTGGAGATATAGTGAGGCATATATGTTGTGAATATAAAATGTTGAGAATATAGACTGAGGCCTGCAGTACTAGTGAGATGAGTATCTTGATAACTGTGTGTATTTCATGCATGAAAAATGAGGATAAAGTGAGAATATTGGTAATTGTGAGGACATCAAAGTTGAAGCATGACGGGAGATGAATCTTGAATATAGTGAAATATTGATGTGAAATAGAGATTGATGCATGCAGAAATGAAGGGAGATGAATCTTGAATATTGTGAAATATTGATATGAAATATATATTTGGGCATGCTGAAATGGTGATGATTATGAGTACTGTATGTTGAAATATTGAATGCTGCATGAAGAGATATCAAAATGAGAGTATTAATATTTTTGAGTATAGTGAATGAATATATTGGTGGGGGTGAAGAAATTGTGAAATGAGTATATTGGAAATAGTGAATATATTGAGCGAGTATCGGTTATTATGGGTATATTGAATACAGATCCATGCATGAAGATATGGTGAAACTCAGATGTTGATAGTGGTATTGAAATAGTGAAGAAAGAGAAATAAGTATTTTGGTAGTGGTGAGTATGTTGAAATATATATTGATATGGTGGAAGTATGTTGAAATTTAAGTATGAAAAGGATATCCGTAAAAAATTAGTGTGGAAATTTTATGGTGGAAATGAAATGCATACTAGGAGAAAATGAGATAAAAAGCAGCTGCAGTTGAGTGAAATCATATCATGAAAGGAAGGGAAATTATTGTGCGGTAGAAGAAAAATGGGTAATGTATAATTGAGCCGTATAGAAACAACTTGAGATGGTTAAAAGAAAAATAATGAAGATAAAGAAGGTAAAATATTGGAAAGGTGAGAAAGAAAATCAAAATGGAGTAACCATGAAATAAGAGATGTAAAAGGTGTAAAACATACAGGTGTGACTTCTGAATTGATTAGTTTATGTCGAGCATGCTCAAATTGAATTTGATGAGGTAAGATGTTGCGAGATAAATGTAAATGTGCATTATTTAATTCCCGGGAACTGACGTGTCAGATAATGGTGAATGATCCTTGTATACGCGCTTGCCTAGCTAACTTGCACACTTCCTGCTGACCTAGGGGCATGGCAGTGTACAAGTTACTCTGTCTAGGTGTTGTTAATATTGTTTAAGAAGGAGAGAGGAAAATGCGGAGGATAAATTTGTAATTCCTATCTGGGGATGAGCCGATTCAGAACGATGGGGGACGCCTCAGATGTTCTTTTCGACAAGTACCCAGGTGTGGAAGAGTTTTGAGTGTATACAACACAAGGATTATAATTATGAAGAAGTGGGCCCACAAACACAAATAAAAAATAAAACAATTCAATGATAAATATAGCAAATAAAAAGGAATAAAAAGAACAATACAGAAAATATCAAAGTCACAAAGATACAAAAGAAAATTTATTGCAAGTATAAATAAAAGGGAAATTTATTGTATGTCACTGGAAGTTGATTAGATAAAAAATGTTGAGATATCGTGCGATATGTGTTTGCTAAATTATATCGTTATTAAACTGGAAAAAATTTTGAGGAATGTTATGTGATAAAAAAGGGGAAATGTATTATATGTCACTGGAAGTTGATTAGATAGATAAATGTTGAGTTATCGTGCGATATGTGTTTATTAAATGATATCGTTATTAAGCTGGAAAAAAATGTTGAGGAATGTTATGTGAAAAATGTTATGTAGGGTTGATGAGAACACAAGATGTAAAATTTTGAAGTGTCAAGGGGGTGAAGGTCAAATTGGTCAGGTGAGAATATGGTGATTTGTAAGGAGGGATGGCAGGGATATCAGAAACATCTCAGTAAGGTCTGAAGAGGGAAAACTGAAGAGTTTAGAGTGTGTATATTTGAAACCGAAATTTTTTGTTGTTGTAGAGCTGAAATGTAACAGAGAAACGCGATACATGAATACAAGACACACTTATTATGAAAATGTGGTAGCAGTATAATGGTTAAAAAAAATGTATTTCTGTTTATCTTTGAAGATTTTGTTATGATATTGTATAAGAGGAGGAATTAAGGTAGCAAATTTAATAAGAGAGTGAAATCAGTGAAAGTGTATGATAGATATTGTAGTGCCTGATAGTTAAGGAGGGACACACAGCAATCAGTCAGCGACGTATAAGGGAGATAAGGTATGTTGGCCCAAGGGATAGGAAACACTGCTTACAGATTAAATACAGATATTTAGAGGCACAGATAAATGAGAGACAGAAAGTTTATGAGGTGAAACAAGAAAGAGTAATTGCTTATAATTATTAAGGATAACTATACAAAAGAGAATTCACTGAAATGCCTGATGCTGAGTAAGGTGAGAAAAGAAACATATTTCATGTCATTATATTGTGAGCAAGATGCGATAATGAGTCATGAGCAAAATTTGAGCTGTACCTTACAGCGATTAGTTCCTTGATGACTGACTATGACACCTAAATTCATGTGGATATTGAATGGAAAATTTGTGCCTTTGTAAGATTGTATGAGCTCGTGTTAAAAGCTAAAAACGTCACGGTATAGATATTTTCGTCCAGTAGTAGTACTGTTAAAAGTGTGTAATTATCAGAAAAAAAAATGTTGATTTGTCGAAGAAAAGGAACATTGCACTCAACACAAACTCAGAATTAATTGGTGTTTAACTGTTATAGTGTGGTATTTGATAAAGCAAGATAGAGAGAAAACAAAACAAAATGGGTTCATGTTATCTTGAAATTAGAGATTGCTGTGCTTAACTTATTAACAATCATTGTCGTGTATTTAAAGATCAGAATTTGCTCCTTAAGAACATGAGATGAAGTTGTGTCAAAATATAATAAGAAGTCATTTCTTACACGAGAAAGATTGATGTTGGTCAATAAATCCATTGCAGTAGTTCAGGGTTATGTTATGATGTGATGAAAACAATGATAGTGTACATGTTTCTAAAAGTGTATTGTTGTTCCCTTTTATATCTTAGTTGAGAACAGATTGATATGTTTATTTTCCCAAGAGACTAAAGATAGAGGAGTTGACTCAAGGCTGATAAGTAGGAGTGACTGCATTACTAACTTGGCTACTACTTACTACTTTAGAGAAATTCCAGCCGACACCTTTTATGATGTGGGCAGGATGATCTCCCTTCATTCTTTCCTTATAGTTATAAGTGTTCTGACTGCATATATGAATATTGAGAATAATTTGAAAAGAAACTGCTGGCTTATAATGCGAATATATGGAAAAATATGATTCATGGTTGATTTCTCTTACTGGTCAAATTGAATGTTACATTTTGTTTCTCCACAAAGGCTGTCTAAACTATGAACTTATATGAATATTGCTAATACATACCTTCTCAGCAGTTAAGGATGGGTACCTTGTCTCTACACAATGAAAGATAATCTACAGATGCTGATAAAAGCATCAGCCTCCTGGGACCTGGATGATATGGCTGGCTGAGGGGTCAACCTGGTGTCACGAGCGTAGGCGAGGGCCATATTTAGGACTCCCCTGGTTCCAGCAGCTGGGAGGTTTTATTTGTTGTCGTAAGGGTTGTAAAGTGTAAATGTTTGTAAATAATATAATTAAGTAAAGTTTATAAAAAAACTCAGAGGCATTCCCTTGAACCCCACAAAGCATTCTTTAAGATTAGGGACGCAACAAGATCGTGCAACTTGCAGACACGACAAAGATGAGGTCTCACTAGCCTTCTTAATAGAGTATCTTGACTTGAAAATAGTAGACAGTAGATGGAGTCAAGCCATGGTGGGAAGCAATGTTATTAGTTTTCTGGCCTCTCTCTTGTCTGTGAATAATACCCAGCTTCACTTCGAGAGTAAGACACTTCCTGGTCTTCTTAGGAACGTTAGGCCACATTGCAGGGTGTTTTGGTGGTAAGTTGAACTAAGGAAGATGAGCTGCTGGTGACGCTGTTATGTTTTGACTGGGCAGTGAGTGGTGCGTGTGATCTTGATCTTGATCTTGATGCTACAGGTGAGACAATTTCTTCTGAGTCAGGCCTTTGTATCGGCAGAGCCTGTGTTGTCCACGAGAGGCTTGATCTTGATCTTTATTCTATAGGTGTCTCAGGATTTCTCCTGAGGCAGGCCTTAGTACCAGCAGCTCCTGATGTATTCAAAAGCCTGTCAGCTTGCATGATACAGTGGGGCTTTCAAATTTGGAAAAAAATTACCTGGATAAAACTTCGTTAAAGCGAGTTTGGTGTTCGTTAAACGAGCAGATGGTAGTAAAATGAAACCTTCTTTATAGCGAAATTTCGTTGTGTGAACCTTCGTTAAACGGGGTTGCCTGTATATATATATATATATATATATATATATATATATATATATATATATATATATATATATATATATACAGTATATATTATACTGTACATATGCGTTCCTGAAAACCTTACTGCAAATCAAAATTACCATATACCGAACCCATTATAACATGTAATAATAGGGAATGCGTTCCAGTACGTCAAAAGTCACCCCTATAGAAATAAAAATACATGAAAATAGTTATATAAAAGAATGTAAAGTACTGCACAAAAGAAATAAACAGAAAATGTTATTATTTACCTTTCATTCGCCATGTATTCTATCAGATGATGTCCTTCCCGAGGCTAAGGGATAGTAGGGATTTCAGCCTTTACTCATCATCTGCTGAGTGGGCAGATGAGGATAAGGCGTCGTCTGCACTGTCGGAAGCAGATGTGGAAGGGCCAGCTGTAGCAGGGTCAGCACGTTTCACTGGTTTGAAGAAAGGATATGGAGGAAGGGCCAGCTGTAGAACCATCGGCAGCGGATGTGGAAGGGCCAGCTGTAGCAGGGTCGGCAGGTGTGACAGGGACGGCATGTCTGACTGGCTTGAAGAACGAGAAGATGAAGGACTGTTTGGTTTTCCTTGTTTTTTCATCATAGATTTCTTGATAAATCTTGACACTTTTCTCTATGTCATGAGCCACTTTGCTCTCCTGGCAGAATTTGGGTCACGTTCCTTCAGGGTTTTCAGAGCTTTTTCGATACCACTGAGACATTTTCTAAGAGTTTTGATGTCCAGGCCACGCACAGGTTCTTCTTCCTCTTCTCCCTCTTTATCTGCCGCCTGTGATGCCTTGTCTAGCTCTATAAGTTCATAATTTGAGAGAGGTTCAGCATGGCTTTCCAAAAGATCTTGAACATCATCATCATCAACTTCATCAAAGCCAGCCCTATGGCACAGATTTACTACGTCATTTCTGATCACACCGATGTCGTCTTCAGCGAAGCCTGGGAAGTCATGCACACATTCTGGCCATACTTTATTCCATGCCAAGTTCATGGTAGACATCTTCACTTCGTCCCAAGATGACTTGATGTTATCTAAGGTGTGTTTGAAGTTATATGACTTTCACCATTCTCTGATGTGGGCTTGCCAGGCCCATCTGTGCCCTTTATCAGTTGCTGGATGGTTTGCTGCTGGTAGTAGGTTTAAATGTTTGCCATGATTATTATGAATATATTTGTGCTTACAATAGACCCTTTAATATTCCATTTATTCAACTAATTAGTAATGCATGTAAGTAATATTTAATGCAGTTAAATAAAAAGGGGGGAGGGGAAGAGATAACAAACAGGCTCCAAGAGTGGTTAAGTTAAAGTCAGTACTGTGAGTGGCGGAGAGGTGTGGCTGTGTCACCAATGATGAATGATGGGAGCGACAGTGATTTCACTGTGTCTGATTCTGCCACCTCTCCCGCGCGCCTTACTTCTATACTTCAGGTCTCTCGCCATGTTACAGGGAGACAACTTTTGAATGAGAGTGGTATCAAAACAGGCGAAAAGAGAGAGAGAGAGGATACAAGGGCCCCGTTTTCTATTGCTCTATCCAAGGCCGCTGAACCCGATGGGACACAAGGCCACGTAAACCGATGATACCACCTCATTCAACCTGTGATATTTTGGTAACCATGACATCTAGAGACTTCTGGTTTTTGCATTGCAAAGAGGAAAAGTTGCTTGTGGGCAGAACACCATTTGTACTCACTTGTTTATTGAATTTCTAAGTGTAGTGTAATCAGTATGTGAATACAGGCCATATTGTGTATTTCTCGCCAAGCTTTTACTTTTGGGGCCCATGGTCTTGAGTTCACAAAACTTAAGAAAAAATACACACTGCCGAGGAGCACAGACACATACATGCACAAAGGATGAACAACGATGCACAACGCGGGCTGAATGTTTGGGTGGATGCAGGTAGCCGAGCGATCGCTGCACCACCTACCGATGGCTATTTGTATCTTAAAAATATCTTCATATTTCAAGGCGTAAATTATATGAAATTTTTTGTCATATACCAAAAAAAATGTATGGTATGTTGGGGCAATCGTATCTCGAGGTATTACTGTATATATATATATATATATATATATATATATATATATATATATATATATATATATATATATATATATATATATATATTAAACAAATGTAATGATGAATTAAGAATTATAACAATTGGCAGCATTCTCATTAAATTATAATAAAACTTATTTCTGTATTAAGGTTAACCCCTTCAATATGGTGACGCCTATGTAGGCGTCATGAAGCCCCAGTAGCATATACGGTGACGCCTACGTAGACGTCATATTTCTTTTCTGAGCTTTCTTCAGTTCAGTTGTGCCGTATAGTGTGTTGGATACCAACTACACACGCCGTATGCTGTCCTTGAAATCCTAGTGCTCCTCCCACCATCCTTGTCTCCACCAATCACTAAAGATAAGCTACATGCGTCCCGCCTTGTGTCTAAAGTTACCCAATGGCATAGACTGTTCCCATCTCTCTCTCTCTCTCTCTCTCTCTCTCTCTCTCTCTCTCTCTCTCTCTCTCTCTCTCTCTCTCTCTCTCTCTCTCTCTCTCCCTTTCCTCCTCCCATCTCCTTCCTCCCTCCCCTCTCCTCTCGAAAGATAAGTTACATGCCTTGTAACATTCGTGAAAACACACACACACACACACACACACACACACACACACACACACACACACGGTAGCTTAGTGGTTAGAGCGCTGGCTTCACAAGCCAGAGGACCGGGTTCGATTCCCCGGCCGGGTGGAGATATTTGGGTGTGTCTCCTTTCATGTGTAGCCCTGTTCACCTAGCAGTGAGTAGGTACGGATGTAAATCGAGAGTTGTGACCTTGTTATCCCGGTGTGTGGCGTGTGCCTGGTCTCAGGCCTATCCGAAGATCGGAAATAATGAGCTCTGAGCTTGTTCCGTGATAACGTCTGGCTGTCTCTGTCAGAGACTGCAGCAGATCAAACAGTGAAACACACACACACACACACACACACACACACACACACACACACACACACACATACACACACACACACACACACACATACACATACACACACACAGAAAATTCTGGAGTTGGAAGGTAAAATTGAAAAACTGTTTGAAAAGTATGGGGGCCTGGAAACGAGTTATGACAATGTAAAGAAAGACTGTGCCGATATGAAGAAGGAAAATGAAGCACTGAAAGAGGAAGTTAAGCTAATTAAAGTGAATTGCGAAAATGTGGAGAATCTCTAGGAAAAGTGATGGAGAAGCAGGCTGAATGGAAAAAGTCAGGAAGTGGAAAGAAAGGAGGTAAATTACAAAGTTGCAAGTCTGGAAAAGGAAATCAAAGAGTCTGGGAGAAAACTTTGGGCCTTGCTGAAATTATAGATCAACAGATCATAGAAGAGAAGATTGCTGAGAAAGTGGTGAAGGTTATTAAGTCAAATGAGACATTGGTGAGGGAAACTGTAGACAAAAAGAGATGTGTGGTGATATTTGGTGTGGAGGAGGATAAGACACCGAGTAAAATGGAGAGAGAGAAAACATAAAAAGGTGATAAATAATATCATTAATGTGGTGCAGGAGGAGGAAAAGACCTAGTACAAGAAATAGAGGACTTCCATAGAATTGGAAAGTTCACAAGAGAAGGTATGAGGCCAATAAGAATCAAACTTAAGTCACAAAAGGATGTAGATGAATTGGTGGAGAAGTCATGGAGGCTAGCCCAGCAGGAAACAACAAGGAAGATTTGGTTGAGAAGAGATCTCGGTGAAAAGGAAAGAGAAATGTTAAATGAGTTGAGAAAGGAGGCTTTGAAAAAAAATGAAGAGAGGACAGAAGAGGAGAAGAAAGAGTTTTTCTGGAGAATCTTGGATATGAGACTGAGGAAGTGGTTCATAACCCAGAAAAGTACAGCAAGAAAGGACTAAAGAAACGTATGAGCGGAATGTAATGTATTCCAACATAAATGGAGTGATATCGGGGATTTTAGAACTCAACGATTACTTGAGGGACAAGAACCCAGATATTGTGGGTCTTACTGAAACAAAACTGAGAGAGGAGAAGACCTGATGATGGTTGGAGAAGGAAATATAATGTTTGGAAAAGAAATAGAGTAGGTAAGATGGGAGGAGGAGTGATGTTGCTGGTTAAAAAGATATAAAGGTGGATCAAGTGAAAGAAGGTATGGGAAAGGCAGAAGTGCTAAAGATCAGAGCAGAAACTAATGAAGGAAAAAGAGGCACTACATAGTGGTGTACGTACCACCTAAGACAAATGCATGGTCAGTACAGGAATATGAAGAAATGATAAGTGATACAGGAACATGTCTGGAAGAAATGTTGGGTGGCTGTGAACGAACTATAATGATGGGAGATTTTAATTGTAAAGAGGTGTGTTGGGAGGACTGGTCAATGGAAGGATCAGAGACAACATGGGAAATACACTATTGACACTGGCAATGGAAAATGTGTTAACTCAGTGGGTCAAAGAAGATACTAGGTTTGGAGGAGAGGGAGCATCGTCAAGACTGGACTTGGTCTTTAGTACAGAGCCAATGGTCATTGAGGAGATGAGGGTGGAGTGCCCTTTAGCAAAGAGTGATCATGCAGTTTTGGAGTTCAAGGTGATAGACGAAGAGAAATCTAGAAGAAATGAAGAATATAAAGTGGGAAGATGGAATTATGCCAAGACAGATTTTGGAAACCTAAAGAAATTCTTTCAAGAGACAAATTGGATGAAATTCAAGAGTGCTAAGGAGCAAATGAAAAGTGGAAGGAATTTATAAAAATATACAAAGAAGGTGAGAAAAATTTGTACCAATAAGACAACATAGAGAAGTTGGAAAGCAGGACTGGTTTAACGATAGATGTGAAAAGGCTAGAACAAGAAAAGAGGATGCATGGAAGAGGTGGAGAAGGAAAAGACGGATTAAGCAGTGGAAAGTTACAAAAGAGCAAGAAATGAATATGTGTTGATTAGAAGAGAAGAAAGAAAGAAACAAGAAAAGGATATAATTGATAAATGTAAAGACCAACCAAGGCTTTTTACAGACATGTGAACAACAACATCAAAAATAGAGAAAGTATTGAAAGTTTAGAAGTAAATGGAGTATGCAGTGAAGATCCCAGGAAATGGCAGAGGCTATGAATGGATGCTTTCAGAAGGTATTCACAAAGGAGACTGCTTTTGACAAACCACTGGTAATGGAACAGAAAGGGATTATGAAGGAGTTTCAAGTAACTGTGGAGGAGATCAAGAACATGATGGGGAGTTTAGAAGTGAGAAAAGCTGTGGGACCTGATGGGGTATCAGGATGGATTTTAAGAGAATGCAGGAGCAATTGGCAGAAAAAGTTTGTGAAGTAATTGATGCCTCATTAAGGGAAGGTGTAGTGCCCCAAGACTGGAAAAGAGCTAACATTGTCCCAATCTATAAATCAGGTAACAAGAGAGACCCATTGAACTATAGACCAGTGTCACTTACAAGTGTGGTAGCTAAGATGTGTGAGAGGGTGGTGAAGAATAGATGGACAGACTTCTTGGAGAAAATGACATACTTTGTGAGTGTCAATTTGGTTTTAGAAAAGGGCGTTCATGCACGACAAACCTGATATGTTACTATTCGAGGGTGATAGATGTAATACAGGAAAGAGATGGTTGGGCTGATGGAATATATCTGGATTTAAAAAAGGCCTTTGATAAGGTACCACACGGAGACTGATCTGGAAACTTGAAATGGTAGGAGTGCATGGCAGTTTACTAAAATGGATGGAAGACTTTTGGTAGGAAGAGAAATGAGAACAATAATTAAGGACAGACCATCAGAATGGGGATTGGTGGAGAGTGGAGTTCCACAGGGATCAGTGTTGGCACCAGTAATGTTCGGGTCTACATAAATGACATGGTGGATGGGGTGTCCAGTTATGTGAGCCTATTTGCAGACGATGCAAAATTGTTAAGAAAAGTGAGATGTGACAAAGATTGCGAACTACTCCAGGAAGACTTGGACAGAATATGGAAATGGAGCTGTACATGGCAAATGGAGTTCAACACGACAAAATGCAAGAAAATAGAGTTTGGCAAGAGTGAAAGAAGAATCAGGAGTATGTACAAGATAGGAAATGAAGACATAAAACCAGTCATGAAGAAAAGACCTTGGGGTGACAATTACCAATGACCTATCGCCAGAGAGACATATAAACAAAATAATTGGAGAAGTATTGAACTTATTGAGGAACATAAGAGTGGCGTTCGATATTTAGATGAAGAAATGATGAAGAAAATAATTACTGCAATGATAAGACCGAGGCTTGAATATGCAACAATACAGTGGGCTCCGAACTTAAAGAAACACATAAGGAAACTAGAGAAAGTACAGAGGGCTGCAACAAAATGGTGCCTGACTTAAGAGATTTGACTTATGAAGACAGACTGAAAAGAATGCAACTTCCGACCCTGGAAAACAGAAGAGAAAGGGGAGACCTGATAGCAATATACAGAGTGATGATTGGCATGGAAAAATGGATAGGGAAGATCTGTGTATGTGGAATGAAAGAATGTCGAGAGGGCATGGGAAAAACTAAAATGGCCACTTATAGGAGAGATGTGAAAAATATAGCTTCCTCATAGAAGGGTGGAAGCATGGAATAGTTTAGACGTGGAAGTGGTCAACGCAAGGAATATTCATGATTTTAAGAAAAAGCTGGACATTAATAGATATGGAGACGGGACAACACGAGCATAGCTCTTTTCCCGTATGTTACAATTAGGTAAATACAATTAGGTAAATACACACACACACACACACACGCACACAATGTAATTTTTTACATTGCCAAACTAATAAATTATTATTATTATTATTACACACACACACACACACACACACACACACACACACACACACACACACACACACACACACACACACACTTGAGGGTGGAGGTTGAAAAGTACAAGAGATGATTGGAGGAGAAAATGGAGAAAGTAGTAAAGGAGAAAGACAACTTTAAGGAAATGATCAGTGAGCAGAATGAAAGGTTTGAGAAGGAATGGGAATTGAAGAAAACACAATGGACTGAGTCGAGGGACGCAGAGATGGTGGGATTACAAGAAATAATTAAAGATCAGTTGAAGGAGGACAAAAAAGAAAGGTCCAAGGAAATGGTTAATGTTATGAAAAATAAGGAAACATTGATAAGAGAAATGCGGAAAAGAAGAAGGGCGTGTTAATATTTGGGATGAAAGAACAAAATATAACATATAAGCCTAAGAGAATTAAGGAAGAATTAAAAACGGTAAGAGATCTGTTCAAAAATCTAAATGATGATAAACAAAAAAACCAAGAAGTGGAAGAGATCCATAGACTGGGTCCGTATAAGGAGGGAGTGAGCAGACCGATTAAAGTAGTACTGAAGTCACAAGAATCTGCGGAGGATATCTTATATAGAACATCAAAGTTAAGAGAGATAGAAGGTTGTAAAGAGGTGTTTGTAAGAAAAAATAGAAATGAGGAAGAGAGGAGAAGATATAAGGAATTGTTGGAAGAGGTGAGAAAGAAAAATGATGAACGGTCTGAAGAAGAAAGAGAAAAGCTTTTTTGGAGAGTTATAGGAGAGAGAGTCAGAAAGTGGTATGTGGAAAGAAGGAATGCGGAGAAACCCCTAGAGGGAGCAGTGGGTGGACCGTAATGTATACTAATATAGATGGGATACTGTCAAGTAGATTGGAATTGCAAGACTATATGATGGTGGAGAAGCCTGATATAGTGTGTTTGACTGAGACAAAATTACATGAAAACAAAGGTAAATTTGGATAATAAATATAATATATGGAGAAAGGATAGAGAGTAAAGGTGGAGGAGGAGTTATGATTATGACGAAGAAATAAATAAATGTGGATAAGGTTTGGTATGGGAAGAACAACGCAGAAGTGATAAGCATAAGGATAAAAAGTGATGGAAAAGAATTAATAATCATGGTGACCTATGTACCTCCTAAAACAAATTCTTGGACATTAAGGGAATACGACAATATGATCAAGGATACTTTACAGAGTTTGGAAAGTGTATTATCTGGAAAAAGAAAGGTGATACTAGTAGGAGATTTTAATTGTAAGGAGGTGGATTGGGAAAATCTAGTAAGTGGTGTTGGAGAGAAGCATGGGGAGAGAGATTTCTTAATCTAATGATGGAAAATATGATGGAACAGAGGGTGAAGGAAAATACTAGATATAGAGGAGATGATGAACCGCTAGACTGGATTTGGTGTTAACAAGAGAAGTGTACCTATGTGGAGATATACAATACAAATGTCCTTTGGGAAAGAGTGATCATGTGGTTATGGAAATGCAGATAGCAACAACACAGCGAAGGAAAGACGAGACATACAGGAGTGGTAGATTGAATTATAGAAAGATGGACACAGAAGTTTTGAAAAATTATTTCAGAAAATTAGATTGGGAGGAGATGTTACAAATCAGAGAAGTGCAAAAAAAAAATGAGATTTTTATGAAATATTATAAAGAAGGAGTTATGAAATTTGTACCAAAGTATAAACCGAGAGAGGAAGGAAGAAAGGATTGGTTTAATGCAACTTGTGTTAAGGCTAAGGAAAAGAGAGATGTGGCTTGGAAAAGATGGAAAAGAGCAGGAATATACTAAATAAGGAGAATTATAGAGTGGCGAGAAATGAGTATGTGAGGGTAAGGAGGAGGAAGAAAGAAAATTTGAAAAGATATTGTAGACAAGAGTAAGGAACATCCAAAATTGTTTTACAGGTTCATAAATGGTAAACTTAAAAGAGAGAGTCCATTGAAAGATTAAAAGGAGAGCAAGGGATAGTAGATGACCCTAAGAATATAGCGGAATTGCTAAATAATAGGTTTCAGCAAGTATTTACTAAAGAAACAATGTTTGTAAAGCCTCAGAATGTACAAGGAAATGTGCACATGGATGACATTAAGATACCTAAAAGGAGTTATATAAAATGTTGGAGGAACTTAAAGATGATAAAGCGATGGGACCAGATGAAGTTTCAGGAAAATTATTGAAGGAGTGTAGAGAAGAATTGATTGATCCATTATATGATATTATAAGGTGCTCATTAGAAACAGGGGAAGTACCAGTAGAGTGGAAAAGAGCTGAAGTGGTGCCCATTTATAAGGGAGGCAGTAAGGAAGAGCCTCTTAACTATAGACCTGTGTCTCTAACAAGTGTGGTCGGTAAGATTTGTGAGAGGGTGATAAAGAAATATTGGATACGGTTCCTGGAGGATCATAAGTTATCGGATCATCAATTTGGCTTTAGGAAAGGGAGGTCATGTGTAACAAATCTACTGAGCTTTTATTCAAGAGTGGTTGACAAAATACAAGAGAGAGAGGGATGGATGGACTGTGTATATTTGGATTTAAAGAAAGCTTTTGACAAGGTACCTCATGTGAGACTGCTAAGGAAATTAGAGATTTATGGAGGACTGAAAGGAAAAGTGTTAAAGTGGATGAAAAACTACTTGAGATGGAGGGAGATGAGAACGGTAATAAGGATGGTGGAGAGTGGAGTCCCACAAGGTTCAGTGCTGGCACCAATACTTTTCCTTGTATATATTAATGACATGCCAGAGGGAGTAAACAGTTATATTAATGTGTTTGCGAATGATGCGAAGTTGTGTAGGTGTGTGAAGAGTGAAGAAGATTGTGAAATTTTACAGGCAGGTCTGGATAAGATTTGGGAGTGGAGCAAGAGGTGGGAAATGGAATTTAATCTGAGCAAAAGTCATGTGATGGAGATGGGGAAGAGTGGAAGACGGCCAAGAGGGTCATATAAGATGGGTGAAGAAGTAGTGTTGAAAAAGGTGGAAAAGGAAAAGGATTTGGGAGTGATAATACAAGACCATGGGCAGTTTGAGGCTCATATTGATAAGATGTTTGGAGAAACGTATAATTTGATAAGAAATATTGGATTAGCCTTTCATTATATGGATGAAGATATGATGAAGAAATTAATTAGTACGGTAATTAGACCAAGATGGGAATATGCTGGAGTGGTTTGGTCCCCTTACAAAAAGAAGCATATAAGGAAGTTGGAGAGATTGCAGAGAATGGCAACAAAAATGGTTCCGGAATTGGCAGAAATGACCTATGAGGAGAGATTAAAAGAAATGAATTTGCTTACCTTGGAACAAAGAAGAGAAAAAGGAGATTTAATACAGGTTTATAAACTGTTAAATGGACTGGATGAAGTGGACAATGAGCAAATGATGTTGAGAGAGGAAAACTTAAATAGAACTACGAGATCGCATAGTAAAAAGATAGCCAAGGGAATATGCTTGAAGGATGGGAAGAAATATAGTTTCCCACAAAGATGTGTGGAGGTGTGGAATGGTTTGAGTGAGGAGGTGGTGTCAGCGAGGACAAGCTTGGACGAGTTTCCCGCGCTCGGGTGCGCGGCACTACCACAGGCGGGCTTTTTTAACATCCGGCGTGAAGTGGTTAATCTCAACCTGGGTGTAATTTTTGATTATCTAACCATAATATTGCTCATTTCCACCGAAGGAACCACTTGATGAAACAACCTTGTTGGTGTGGGACTTTAGGGCATCTGCCTGGAGAGTCCAGGCATTGACACAGCAAATTATGACACAGCAAATTACATGGATGACCCATCTAGGTATGTTAAAATTGAAGGCATCTAACCCAATCAAACATATTTCTTATGCTTTCTTGATATCCACTACTATTTCACCTAACATAACCAGGGGTTAGATAAAGATTGCCTGGAAAATGTGCCACACCCTTAGTTAGTTACAATTTAACGCAACAAACCTAACCAAAACTTTATACGTTATTTCATTCAACATGAAATATCAGCTGAATGCAATAATTACAGAAAATGTTATAAATGTACAAATGCTAAAAAAAATTTGTTATTACAATTTTTTTTTTTTTTTTGTACAAAATCCTCATATACCTTTTGAGCACTATTCAAAATAGCAAAACTAAGTTCATACTGCATGTGTGATGGAACTAGATTTATGATATTTTCAATCATTGACCCAGCACACTTGGAGAATGAAGGGGTCGGTGGTTCTTGCGCACTCATTTGTAATGCAACTTCTAGTGCTGAATCATATGCCTTGGCTCGTTTCCTCTTCATGGCATTTGAAGACAAACGCCTAGGCTGGCCTTCAGCTGCTGACAAAACTGGACTAGATGATGATGGAGTTGTCAGAAGGGATGATGAAGCTGAACTTGTAAGTGACCCAGGGTTGTGTTCCTTACTGAATGTCCTCAAGGCATCAGCAAGATCATTTGCAGTCACCTGTTTGGCTTGTTCAGTGGAATGACTGATCTGGTCTGTTTCAAAACCAGTTTCCTCAAGTCCCTCACATATACTGGCTTCTTCAACTAAATAGATGGATGACTCTTCAGGTGGAAATTCTGGCATGGGTAATGAAGGTTCCTGTTGAAAAAAAAAAAAATGCTCTATTACTGATAACAGTACTGTATTTTTGTAAGTTAAGGAAAAAAAGTCAGTAGGATAACACAACAGACACAAATGGTAAATCTGCTCACCACACCTAAATTAATCCTGATAATGCAATGTTTATAAACATTTTTCCACCCCAAATCATTTGTTCTCCTATTGAATTCCTAACGAACCTACAGTATGACATGTCCAAATAAGGCTGGTGTCATTAACAAGTACCATAGCTTAAATTTGTGAAAATGTGATCAAGGAAAGATGGACCAAGAAGCATTTGGAAGAGAATAATATAATTAATGATGGGCAATTTGGATTTAGGAAAGGAAGATCATGTGTAACAAACCTAATATGCTTTTGCTCTGTAATCATAGACATAACACAAGATGGGTTGACATTGTATTTTTGGATAAGAAAAAGACATGAGAAAATTAATAAAAAAAATTGAAAATAGAGGGGGAATAACAGGAACATTGCTGGAGTGGATGGAAGATTTTCTAACTGGAAGAACAATGAGGGTGATAATCAGTGGCAAAGAGTCCTTCATGAAAAACAGCTTCCCTCATAGAGTGATAAGACATTTGAAATGGGCTGAATAAGGAGGCGGTGTGTGCAAAGTCAATACTTAAAGAAAAAAATAGACAAAGTGAGATACAGAGACAGGGCAGCACAAGCATAGGCTCCCCTCCCGTAATAAAATACAACTAGGTGAATACTAAATACACAAATAACCATCCTCATTGACATTATATAATGTTCTCTTTAATCCTGTTTTATGAATAAATTAGATCATATGACTTTTGATGATGTGTGCTTCTGCTCGTGTGTGTGTGTGTGTGTGTGTTTGGGTAACCAAAAACAAGTTTTCCTATGATTGCAATAAAACTGAGTAAACCATTGGACCGTTATGTGATTGAAACTTATAAATATTATTATGGCATTACATAATTATTATAGGAAAATCTTATGATAGTACCATTATCACCCCAATCAGAGTCTTGAAGCACACTATAAAATACCTTGTGTGTTGGTCCCGACCAGCTTACCTCTGTTGTGAGCTCCTCACTTGGACCTAGGAATGCAAGGCAGTCGTAATATTCCCATTTTGTAGGTGTCTTGCCTGCTGAGCCACTTGGTGCTGACTGTATCTATTTGTGCTCTCGCAGAAAGTATGCCTTCAGCTTCTTAAATTTAGAACAAACTTGATCTGTAATGAGCAATATATTTTTTAATAAAACAATTAAATCAATTTCATATTCAGTTGTATGTATATGCTGCATTATTCATGACAGCTAGTCTAACTTTTGGTAAAATGTATATTCTTTAAGGATATTGTTTAGTATATTTTCCTTGAGTGGAGTTTCATTTGATATGAAATTACTAGACATCATAATTAGCACAGACAATAAATACTAAGTGCCCTGAAATTTTACAGCAATTAGTGCACAGGGGGTGATAAAAACTAAATATTAGTAAGTACACATTTTGGAATGCATTTTCCATCACAAATGATTATTAGGTTAGGCTGGATTAGGAATGACAGGCTCTTAAACGGGACCATTTTTATGTGCATTTCTTCAAAACTAATTCCTATTTTATTATGTCTAACTTTCTAAAAAGTTGCTATATGAAATCAAAATCATTATAACAAAGGAAAATAATACAAAGACTTTATTTCATCCCATAAATTTAATGTTGACAATTTGCGTCCGTGCGTTCTACAAGGCTGAAGGCGATGCCACAACGCCATCGTCATATGTACGTCATAAGAGTAAAAGTCATAAATTTTGTGGAATCTGACGGTCAGAGTAGTGACGACGTCATAAGCTATGACGGATTGTAGAATACCGCCCCTGTATAATGCCTTCTTAAAGCATGTTCTGGACTAACTTATCAGCAATCTGTCACTGAGAATGAGGTAGCCTATAAGACTGCACGTACACTAGACGTGTGTCAGGTTTCAGCTCAATGTGGTGCTGGACTCTATTTGTAACACCAAGAGGCTCACCAGGAAGAGCAAAAGCTTCCCTATGGTTCACAAGTAAGTTAATACGATTACATTTCATGTCAGGAAAATCCATAAATTGTACATGAGGCTCAAGCTGAGAATCAATATCTTCAGCACTTTGAGAAGAAGACTGTGAAGATACAGCTGCTATACATGTTGTGAAGTCCTGCAATGAAGTTGCATCAATAACTGTAACTGAACCTAAGTGAACTCCATCTCTGAGGGTGATAGAAGAGCCAGTAAGATTTGTTACTAAAGCAGAAGTAACATTATCCTTGTGTACAGACGACAAGGTACTTTCTAATGCTAGACGCTTCACTCTTGAAGTGTCAGGGTGCGATAACACAAAGGAACCTACAGGGGCATCCTTGACACGCACTGATATAACGCGAGCACTTGTAGGGCCCACTTATTGATCACTAATAACAACAGCTGCACTCATTTTAGGTACAGACACAGAACACTTTGATTCAACTGCATTAGCAGCTGGAACAGTTAGGTGCCTCGTCGCCAGAGACTCGTTGACTCATGGGAGAGGGGACTCTTCAAAGTGTACACGTTTAGTGGTGACATTTAGGGTTAGATGTAGCATAAAAAGTTCATCCTTATAAGGATGAAGAGAAATATAATTATTTGCAAGTGTATCAAAGCCTAAAAGAGCATCACACTGCAAGGAAAAATTAGAAACTATGTGAAATTTTGCAAGAAAGGTAGAATCATGAGGGTGAAAAAAAATAGGTAGAACACTTCCATAACGTGTAATGAAGAACCTTCAACACCTTTGAAAGCACGTTGACATTGTTGAAAGGAAAGCTTATACAACTGAAACAGTTTGAGATATGTACTTTCTGTGATTAACCTAACATCTGCACCTGTATCCATACAGACAGAGATTGGTGTGCTGTATGTGTAACATTGAAAGTTCTGTCGGTGAGAATTATTAGATGTTAGAGAAGGAACACATAGTGACGCTGTGTTAAGTTGCGTAGCTAGTCCTTCGCTTTGTGAAAGGCAACTTGCTGAAAATTTGACTGTTGCGTGACAGTTTGTTGCTTTTGAAGTCTGAGTATTGTTCTACACTCCTCAGTAGGATGTGTACAATTGCCATGGATCATACAATAGTATGCTGGAGGCAAGATCACTGTTTTAGTGGTATCAGAGTGACTACCACGTGACCAAGACCTATAACGCTGTGGTTTCTGGTCTCGTGACAACTGTCTGGAACGAGTGTCATGGTCACTGCGTGAACTTGACTTCATAGATGAAGCTGTGGTGCTATACTGAGCATTTGATTTTTTATGACGTTGTTTTTGAAAGCAACATTGTATTGTGTGTCCAGTTTTATTACAATATTGGCATATGACAGGATTAGCCTGCTTTACTGATTCCTTAGGTGAGACACCAGAAGTAGAAGTAGTAGTGTCAGAAGTAGCTGCAACGTAGACTGGACGTTGGCTACGCAGTTTAACTGCTAACTTAGTGGAAAAATCCAAAAGACTTTCACCTTTTGTATACTGGAGGGTAGAAGCAATGTGACGTTCCTCTGGACTTAGGAATTGTGTGTAATATTGAAATTCCATGATAAGATGAAAAGATTCTTCATCTAGAGTACCATTTTGAAACCAGGAAGAGGCTTTGAGAGAAGAAACAGCTTGGTTAGCTAACTGTGCAGAACGAGCCTGTGCCCTTCTAAAATCTGAGTTTCCAAAATGATTTAACATTGTCTCTGCAACATCAAAAACCCATTGAAAGTTATCCTTTGTCTGTGGTACACCAAAAATTTGCAAAAGTTTACTTTAAACTTATCATAATCATAGTTTAGGACTTTGGGGTCAAATGCTGTAGCAGTCATAAGGTCATTAGCTAATGATCCAGGGACAAGATGAGAACGTACAAAACTAATTTTATCAGCTCCTGAATGAATTTGAGAATTATTAAGAACATCCTCACATAGTTGTAAAAATTGAGCTGGAGAATATGTGTTAATATCTTCCCCACTAAATTTCTGAATGGAAGAGTCATGTTGTAAAAGTTTAATAGCTGGAGATGCTACAGATGTAAGAGGTAATGTGACATTTGTAGTAGATGTAGTCACAGGAGTGAAAATATTTGTAGCAGTAGTAGTGGTAGAACTTGTAGTAGTAGTAGTAGTAGTTGTAGTAGCAACAGGGTCAGACATTGTGACAATTTGATGATAATGTACCGAGTAGCAGTACTGGAGTGGGATTATTACCCACTATTAGGGTATTTATTTATTCCAAATCCTCATCTTCCCTTTCATATGTGTAGCTAGGAATTCTTATAGAGGGAGTCCCTGTAGGGGGAGAAGGGAGATGACGTAGGGCTGCGTGCGCAGTCATCATGGCTGCCACCTTATAAGGTGAGGAGCGTGGTGGCTTCGCCCTAAGAACATCACCCCGCTCTCGTCTCGAGCACCGTTCCTGTGGAACCTTCTGCCACTTCCAGCCCAACAGGCCCAACCAGGCAGAGAGACAGAGAGAGAGAGAAGCAGGACGCCGCGAGGGACGGGCCGCCATTTTTACCTCTCGGGACGCCACCACACGCACCCTCACGCCCTCTCATCTACAGCTGAGTTACCCACGGTTTCCATAGGTCTCCCATCTTATAGGTAGGCTAGGTAGGAAGTTACATGACTGTGATGAGTTGTTATTGAATTAAAGGGTCTATTCTGTTAAGCTTGGTGTGTTCATCCCTCCCCCCTTGGATTCGTTACATCTTTCTTTTCTCCCCTTACTCGGCCTAAGCTTCACTTAGGCCCAGTACAAGAGACTGAGCCTCACGAAGGTTCAGTATAATAATAAGATTTACCACTACGTAAAAACATACACAAAATTCTTATATATATAGTTACCACTCCAATGAAATTGTGTTGGACCACCTACAGATGTGTGCTGTGTGTACTCGGACGTAACAGAGACGATAACTTGAGTCACATACGGGTCAAATAAGAACTTCTCAACATACTCTGTGAAAATTTAATAATATTAGTACGAGAGTACTCACAAGAACATAATTGTATCAGAGTTGAGAAAAATAAAATATGAAATTATACTAAGTACACTTTTGCAATAATCAAGATATAATAATGACAATTTACACAATAAAATGAATAAAGTGCTGTACTAATGATGTTAATATAATTGTAATTAAGAATGCAATGAAATAATTATAAAAACTTGGCAAGTAAATGATTATGGAAAGTGAATATTGAAAGAAAACATGAATATAGGAGTTACCCTTAATATTTAAATCAAAGAAAACTGAGTGTTTGAGGAAAATACGCAAAATAATTTATGTACACGTAAATAAAGAAATCACTGCATATAATGCTAACACATCAAAACATGCACAATAGTATAATCAGCACACACACACACACACACAAAAAAAGAAAAAATAATGTGTAAATGTGTATTCACTGAAAAAAAATGTGTGTACTTGCACAGAAATAATACTTGGCACATCAACCTCAACAACAAATATGGCGTCTGTACAGAGCCAATCAGGAACCGTCTTCACTGGAGGTCAAATATGGCGCGCCTATTTACGCGGGAAGACACTCAACTGGTACTCTAAAAATATTCACAGAAAATTAATCACTGTGGTTATAAGGTTTTACTCACGACAGGTGATACTTACAAAGTAGCAGAGATGTATAGATGTCCTCAGCTCCACGAAAAATCCTTGCCAAGGGCGGTAGGCTGGGGGAAAGCAGGAAGGGACGGACGGCGTCACTAGGCTGCGATGTGGCGGTGGTGTCCTGATCACGGGCTGTGGGTGGCCACCAGTTGCCACCATCTTATGTCCTGGTACACACATGTCAGCCTACAATTCCTATTATGGTTACACATCTTCCACACGAAGTATTTCTACTCGTGCAGTGACAATACCCTCCTGTTTGCAGATAATATGGCCTTGTATCCCACATACTAGTATTGAACCACTCTCTCTATAGGTTAATCAAGACCTCAACAAACTAAGTATTAGGTGCTCAAGTAATACACTTTTAATCAATACCAATAAAAGTTATCATGTGCTATTTTCTGATAAAACAAATGTTTTCTGCGTGTCAGAAAATCAATAATGATATGATAAGTAGATCAACGAATCTTGATTTGCTAGTCAGTAATGTTTCCCCAAAACATTCAAGAAACATTGCTGTGCTGAATAAATTAAGACATTTAATGTCCAGTGAAGTGCTAAAAGCTTTCTACCGTGCACACGTCTAACCACAGCATGTGTACCGTGAGCCAGTCTGGAGCACAGCATGCGCCACCTAGCTCACGTGCCGAGACCTTGCTGCATCAAAAGATCATTCAAATTGACATGCAGTGCTTACCTTGAACAAAGCATTCAGTGTCAACAAGTCAATTTTACAATCAAAGTCACTGAAAAAGATTGCGTGAAAACAATGCATCTGTCCAACAGTTTCATGAGGTCAACTACTGGGGTGTGGCAGATTTTAATCCCTGCCTCGACTGTCTAACCCTGACTAGCTGTCCATTCCCCTCCCCCTCCACTGACCCCCCTCTCCTCTCCTCCCGTCTTGTCCTGTTTCCATCTCTTTGCTTCCTAATTTTTGGTTGTTTCTCTCCTCCTGTACATTGATCCTGTCTTTGTTCCAGGCATACATATTATGTCACATAATACTCGTACTCTCTCTCTCTCTCTCTCTCTCTCTCTCTCTCTCTCTCTCTGTGGCAATGACTTTGATGGAATGCATATTGTGAGAGAGTGTCAGTTGTGGTTGTCGTCGTCTTTTCTTGAATGTGACGTCAGTTACAGTGGCAGCGTTTATCACATCGACAGCGTGCTTGGACTCGTACTGCTCGTGCTTCATCTTTCACCTAAAAGAGAGCAGGGAGATCTGTTATGAGGAAAGGTGAGCCAGGTGCTGAGCTCACATTACACTGAAGTATCGCCACGTCAAGCCCACTTTGCATCCTTCAGCTTCCCGCTCATCTCAGTGCCAGTGCTGCAAAATTAGTTGCACTGGTCGCTGCTCAGAGTACGGGCTCACCTTAACATTACTGTAATCACATTTCTTTTATGTGTAGTGCACTCATCACCAGAGCCAGCGAATTCTTCAATGTGTCGTACTGCTGCTAATCACTACAAATGTTTTTAGATTCGAGCAAACACTTTACATTGATGATTTCATTTGAAAAGCAAAGCCAACTCAATAAATGCAATGGGAATACTTAATATAGAGAATTCAAACCAATACACAGGCCAGACACAGGCATTATGAGACGCCGAACCATTCACTGTCTAAATTTATTTGGCGGTGTTGTGATGGAACACTGTAAGCCTTTGCCAGTTACCGCCACAGACACAGTAAACAGCCACCCCGCCCTCCACCACCTGGCGTCTGCCTCTCCCCCTCGCCACGGCAAGACTACAGCTAATGGGCACTCCAGCTTGCTGTTTGTATACTGCTTGAAGGAAGACATAACTTTAGAGTACCGTTTTGTGGGTAGAAGACATCAATGCAGGAAGAAAAGGTCTAATAACACGAGTTCTGGCTCAGAGGGTGCTGTGAACTTACCACTAACTACAGCAAGCTGTAATCCCGCTCAACGTTTCCTTTTGTATCCCACAACTCAAGAGGACAGTCACAGCTGGCCTCAATAGACAATTCTCCTCCTTCACACGAAAATACATGAAATCTGCACACACGCCCTTCATTTAAAACTAAAGATTATAGTGACTCCAAAACCAGCCTCGGAGTTTCCCTGTCGGGAGGGAACATAAAAGTCCCCAGGCGGGACTACTCTCCCGGTATCGATCCATAAATGTCTTGACACCTCCCTCAACTTTTCTTCTGAAACTTGTGTAACATTCGCCGTATTACATTAAACTTTCGATCTGTACAACATCATCTCTCCCCTACTAAACTTATACTAAACTGCTAAGCTCTACCCTACTAAATCTTCTTTTCATCACCGAAATAGGTGTCTGAAGCAACTGACAGTAGTCCCTTTTCTTTATCCTCCCACTTTCTGTATCCTCATTTTCGTTCCAAAGCTGGATTTTGTGTCTACCTGCGCAACCACTTGACTTTCTCTCGTGCCCATTCTCTTGAATCATCCGACTTTTCCATCATCTGGCATCGACTCAAACCAACTAAATTTATCTATGCTGTCTATCTCTCCTCTAACTTCTCTAATTATAGGAAATTCTTTTGCTATTCATCTTCCAGAGTGGAGCACATTTTGTCTATCCTTTTGCAGAGATTTCAAAACGTTGAATATTTCAATGTCCACTATCAGGTTTGGCTTTCCTTTGCCTTCACAGGCTATCCTGATGAACTAGACTTCAACTTCATTATCATCCATGCACTACAACAACTGGTGCAACACCCTGCTAGTAGTCCTGGCAGTCTTGGATATACGCCCAATATTTTGACCGTTTCCTTAATTGTAATCTTCCTGCTTATGCTGTTACCCTATCTTCTCCATTGGACTCTTTCGGTCATAATTTCGTATCTTTATCTTTTCCTATTTCTCCTATCCCTCTTAGGGATTTGCCCTTGGCGTTTTGCCTATGCTTGAGGAGGTATTACGCTGATTGGAATGATTATTGCTTCCGTGTCAGAGACTCATCTCTTTGTGCTGAAGGCATAACAGAGGTCTTAGTGTTTGGCATGGAGGCATGCATTCCTCATTCTTTCTCTTAACCTAAACCTTCCAAACCTTGGTTTAACACAGCCTGTTCTCGTGCTATACATGGCAGAAAGATTGCCCCCACAAAAGGTACATGAAGCTTCCATCACCTGAATCTCATGTGCTTTATATTTCCGCCCAGAATCATTCCAAGCCTGTTTTCCATTTTGCCAAACACTCCTTCATTACCAGAAAATGTAGAAATCTTTCGAAATACAACTCCCCTCGTGACTTCTGGCACCTGGCCAAAAACATTCCCCCCCAAAATCTTTGCCTCCTTTATTTCATCCTGATGGCACCACTGCCATCTCATCTGTCTCTAAAGCTGAACTCTTCTCTCAAACCTTTGCTAAAAACTCCACCTTGGATGATTCTGCCCTTGCCTCTCCCTCTCCCCCTCCCTCTGACTGTTTCATGTCCTCGATTGAAATTCTTCACAATGATGTTTTCCATGCTCTAGCTGACCTAAGTCCTCAGAAACCTCATGGACCTGATGGGGTCCTTCCTACCGTTCTAGAGAAATGTGTCTCCGTGCTTATACCTAGTCTGGCCAAGCTCTATCGACCCTATCGATTTCTACGTTCTTTCTTGCTGGAAGTTTGCCTACATTCAGCCTGTTCCTAAAAAATGTTGACCGTTTTAGTCCCTCAGACTACTGCCCTATTGTCTCAATCTCTTACTTACCTAATGTTTTTAAATCTCTCCTCAATAGGAAGATTCTTAAGACATCAGTCACTGCACAATCTTTTATCTAATCGCCAGTATGGCTGTCGTGAAGGGTGCTCTTTTGGTGATCCTCTGGCTTTCCTTGTTGTATCTTAGTCATCCTATTGCAAAGACTGGTGAAACTTTTGCTCTTGCTTAACACTTTTGATAGAGTCTGGCGCAAAGTTTTTATCTCAAAACTGCCCTCCTAAGGTTTCTATCCTTCTCTCAGCAACTTTATCTCAAGTTTCCTCTCCAACCGTTCTATTGTAGCTGTGGTACACGACCACTGTTCTTCTGCTAAACCTATTAAAAGAGTTGTTCCTCAGGGTTCTGTCCTGTCACCCACTTTCTTCCTATTATTCATTAATGATCTTCTTAACCAAACTTCTTGCCCTATCCACTCCTACGTTGATGATATGTACCAATCTACACTTTTCCATGTCTTTTCAGAAACGATCAACCCTTCAGGATGTCAGCAGATCACACGGGGACGTCACAGAACGCCTGATTTCTGATTTTTCTAAGATTTCTGATTGGGACAGAGAAAGCGTAGTAGTGTTCAATGTCTCAAAAACTCAATTCCTCCATCTATCAAATTGACACAACCTTCCAGAACACTGTCCCCCTTTTCTTCAATTTCACTCAACTGTCCCCCTCTTCTACACTGAATATCCTCGGTCTGTCCTTTATTTATAATCTAAAAAAGACTTCACCTCAACTCTTATTAAAGCAACTTCTATGAAGTCAGGCGTTCTGAAGCGTCTCCGCCAGTTTTTCTCTCTTGTCTAACAGCTAACTCTGTACAAGGACATTATCCGCCCAAGTATGGAGTACTCTTCGCATGTATGTGGGGCTTCCACTCACACAGTTTTACTAGATATGTTGGAATCAAAACCTTTTCATCTTATCAGTTCCTCTCCTCTGACTGACTGTCTTTAGCCTCTTTTTCACCTCCGTAATGTTGCATCTCTTGCTATCTTCTACAACTATTTTCATGCCAACTGCTCTTCTCATCTTACTAACTACAAGTCTCCCGTTCTCCCGCTGCTCCGTTGCACAAGACTTCCTATTTCCTCTCACCCCTATTTTGTCCACCTTTCTAATGCGAGAGTTAACCAGTGCTCTTAATCATTCATACTTTTATCAAGTACATTCTAGAAATCCCTATCTTTTTTCTGTATTTTCATCTTTCTATGACTTGATCTCATTTGAGAGGGAGATCTCAAGACATTTAATTATTCCATTTTTGGGGGCTAACTGTCTTGGACCTGGAAAGGGACTGACATTATAAATGGGCCTTGTTTTACTCTTTCTGCTGCCTTTGGCCAGTTTTTTCGTCTTATACTCGTATTAAAGAAGAAGCAACATAGTCACCAGGGCGTTCAGTTTGCTGCTCTGTGTGTGTGAAAGAAGAGTGGTGAGGAAAAGCGGTCTGAGTTGTTTGGCGGAGCTCACACCTCATCCCGCCGCTCAGACACTGTCCCTCCCTCGCTCACAGACAAAGCGGAGACGTCAGGATGTGTGTGTGTGTGTGTGTGTGTGTGTAATTCACCTCCTCGGTCGTCTGCTGGTCACCCAGCCAGTCATCCCCATTACGGAGCGAGCCCAGAGCTCACAGACCGATCTTCGGGTAGGACTGAGACCGCAACACACTCCACACACCGGGAAAGCGAGGCCACAACCCCTCGAGTTACATCCCGTACCTATTTACTGCTAGGTGAACAGGGGCTACACATTAAGAGGCTTCCCCATTTGCCTCGCCGCCTCCGGGATTCGAACCCGGACCCTCTCGAGTGTGAGTCGAGCGTGCTAACCACTACACTACGCGGTGTGTGTGTGTGTGTGTGTGTGTGTGTGTGTGTTTTCGTGTATGTTTAGGGCGGGGGTGGGTAGGTTGCTGTTGCCAGTAATTATATACAGAACACACACACACACACACACACACACACACACTGAGCACTTCCTACCAGCGTCACAGCTCGTAGGATATCAAGGCGTCGCCACGTCACATTCACGTGCCTGCCCGCGGCGACACACTACACACTCGACACACTATACACTTCACACAGTACTACACAAGCCTCCAGCCATGAAGGACACGCTCGCCCTCCTCCTCCTCTTCCTTCTCCCTCTGCAGCTGCTGCTGCTGCTTGCGCCTGGAGGATACCTTGGCAAGTTGGCAGTGCCCATGCCCAGCAATGTCCCCCCGCTTTCCAGACCGTGGACCATCAATACGACTTTATTACCATTGCACACAGAACAGAACGTGACTAAACAAACACAACCATGCACGTGCGCCCACAGAGAGACCTGAGAGTTGTGCTGGTAGTGGAAGGAAGGGACAAGAACTACACCGCCGAGTTCGAGCTTGAAAAATACTGTTTCCCGGGTGACTGGCAGTGGTGGGAGCTGTGGGTGAAGGTGATGATTGTGAGGACATACAATTGGTACAGCCCAGTGAAGATGGAATACAAACTTGAGATGAGGACAAGCGGATGTGTTATGCCGTGTACCAAGAAAATGTACGAGCCAAGTCTTGTCAAACTCCACGTCTGGGCTTCCGGCGCCTCACAATAGAGACTTGACCACCCGGGGACACACTGCACCACTATCCCTCACAGGACGACAGATAGCTTCAGATGGAGCATCCCCACGTGCAGAGATTCTAAACTTTCACCAATAACCACAACCCTTCCTACGACCACAACAACCCCTGCCACGCCCACAGCAACCCCTGCCACGCCCACAACAACCCCTGCCACGCCCACAACAACCGCTTCTACGCCCACAACAACCCCTGTCACGCCCACACCAAGTCTACGCCCACAACAAGCATGCACTCATCCTCTGTGCCCGTGGGAGCCATAGAAGGCGTAGGTGCAGCGATAGTGGTCATGGCGGTGGTGTTGGTGGTGATGGTGATGATGAAGCGACATGGTAAGGCAGCAGTGGAAGATGAAGCTCTCTCTCTGTATGAGGGAATAGTAACTTTTTCACGCAGCAGCAACAGCAGCAGCAGTATTATTATTATTATTATTATTATTATTATTATTATTATTATAGTAGTAGTAGTAGTAGTAGTAGTAGTAGTAGTAGTAATGGACAGTAGTCATATTAGTGTATTAGTATTAGTATTAGTATTAGTAGTAATAGTAGTAGTAGTAGTAGTAGTAGTAGTAGTAGTAGTAGTAGTAGTAGTAGTAGTAGCAGTAGTGGTGATGGTGGTAATTGTAGTAGTATTAGTATTACGTATTATTATTATTATTATTATTATTATTATTATTATTATTATTAGTAGTAGTAGTAGTAGTAGTAGTAGTAATAGTAGAAGTAGTAGTAGTAGTAGTGGCAGTAGTGGCAGTTGTAATAGTAGCAGCTGTAGTAGTAGTAGTAGTAGTAGCAGTAATAATAATAGTAGTAGCATCAGTAGTAATAGAAGCAGTAGTAGCAGTAGTAGTTTTATTAAGTTGTCATTGCTGCATTAGTAATAGAAGTAGGAATAGTAGTAAAAGTAGTAGTAGCAGTAGCAGTAGTTATAGTAATACTTTTATTAACAGTACTAATAATAGTAGATGGTTTAGTAACAGTAGCAGTCCTTGTTGTTGTTGTTGTTGTTGTTGTTGTTGTTGTATCAGCAGAAGCATGAGTCTCAGCATTAGCAGAGTGATAACAATCGTTTCCTTTGCCTTCAGATGTACTACCAAAGTGCTCACAGAACACACAGTAGAACCACCACGTGAATAAGACGACGTCAGCAGCCTGTCTGAACCTTCAACCTGCTGCTGACACACCACACCCACCAACAGCCTGTCTTAACCTTTAACCTGCTGCTGACACACCACACCCACCAACAGCCTGTCTGAACCTTCAACCTGCTGCTGACACACCACACCCACCAACAGCCTGTCTGAACCTTCAACCTGCTGCTGACACACCACACCCACCAACAGCCTGTCTAAACCTTCAACCTGCTGCTGACACACCACACCCACCAACAGCCTGTCTGAACCTTCAACCTGCTGCTGACACACCACACCCACCAACAGCCTGTGTGGAAGTGATGACAGGCGAGGATCCGTCAACATCGTTGCATCGTGTTGGTTATTATTTTCTTTATCATCTCGTTATTTAAGTCATTAAATGCCAGCCTTATATTTGGTGACATGCTGTTATGTGGAAGCAAATATTGCAGTTCTGTGCTTTGTTGGAGACAGGCTGTCTTCAGTAATACTCTTTCCTTCCTCGCTTTTCTTTAGCGTCTCTTCTTCTATTCTATATTCACAGGAACACCTCTTTTTGCTCTCCCATTTCCAATACACGACTTTTATTTTTAGCTTTGAGTTGTTGTTTCCATCTTGGCTCTATGCATGAGTCTTGTCAATATCTGCTTGGCTCTTTATTATTCTTTTTCCTCTCCTATTTCCAGTACACGACTTTTTTCCTTTTTTCTTTTCTTCCAGCATTTATTTTTGTGTTTGCATCATTGCTTCCATGATTGTAGGTATGATCTTTGTTGATTGTCTTTTTGATGTTGTAGTTCTGAGAATGTCATCATTATCTTTACTTCACGTCTCGTCTCGAGTTAAAACAGCTTCCACTACATGAGAAGTGTTGGGGATGTGTTTCAAAGCTTAGACACTCTTTTTAAGGTCACTCTCTTTGAAATGAAGGATATGCGCGGTAGTGACCACTGCAAAAAGTGCTCTGTGCCATTTCAAAATATGACCAAGTATAGCCTCACCAGAGAGAGAGAGAGAGAGAGAGAGAGAGAGAGAGAGAGCTTCCATATGAGCGACGTGTGTGTACAGATAGAAGGCAATGTGGAGGGAGGCATTGGTTTAAGCTTGAGTCTTTTGAAGTACGCCGGGTATTTTACATTCACCATTTCCAAATGACAATTCCATCATATATTTCCTTTGCAGTGTTTCCTTCAGACAAAAGGGACACTAATTAACAACAAAGAAGAAGAAGAAGAAGAAATGTTTTAGGGCGGATTGAGTTGTCTTGTTAGCGGAGCAACACACGTTATGGAAACCAACACACATTTTGCCCTTCAAACGAAAAAAACTGAACAACTACAATAATAACAATATATATTATATGATAACAATAATAATAGTAATAATAATAATAATAGTAATAATAATAATAATAATAATAATAATAATGATAATAATAATAATAATAATAATAATAATAATAATAATAATAATAATAATAATAATAATGATAATAATAATAATAATAATAATAATAATAATAATAATGATAATAATAATAATGATAATGATAATAATAATAATTAATAATAATAACAATAATGATAACGATGATAATAACAATAATAATAATAATAATAATGATATATAATAATAATAATAATAATAATAATAATAATAATAATAATAATAATAATAATAACAATAATAATGATAATAATGATAATGATGATAATGAAACAAAAATTGATTTGAAAGTGTTCTTATTTTCATTTCATTTATTTGTTGTTTTTAATTATCACTTCCACATTTTCCTTATTACAATATTTTGTAAATTTTTTGTTTACATTGTTTAATAATAATGAAGACTTAGAGACATTTGAATTTCTTTTTGTCATTTAACTTTTCTTTAGCACTGCACTCTGTCTGTTTATTCCTTTCATTTGTTGGATGTGTGTACGTATTCACCATTTTCCAAGCCTGGCCACGCCCGTTGAGCCAAACAGAACAGAGGGCAAGGCGGCAAACAACACGCGTGAGAGAGAAAGGTTTCACAGACAACGTGTTTCTGTTTTGTTTGTGATTCTTTATTCCTTTTGTTTTTATCTTTTTTTTTGTTTATTTTGTTTTAGTTCATTGTTTGTATCATCTGGTTTGTTTGCTTTACATTGTTTTCATGCTGGTAATGTTGTTGTGCATTGTTTACCTGTTTGTTGGTGTTTACAGTCTTTTGGTCGTGTTGTTTACAATGCTGTTTGTTTAATTTAGCCAGTTCACTGTCCTTGTACTTATGTTTTGTTTACTTCTAGCTTAGAATGATTTTGTTTGCTCCCTATATAGTTAATGTGGCTATGTTATCCATGTTTTTGTTGTGTGTTTTTGTTTACGTTTATGTTAGTCATGTTACCTGTGCTTGTATTTTTCTTGCAGTTTGTTTCTGTTACTTACAATGTGGCGGGAGTCTCGTGTTGTTTACATTTTTGCTGCTTAGTTAAGTTTGCATTGTCTTTATTGCTTAGGCTGTAGTGTGGTGGCGCTTCAATCCTGCTTCTATAACAGCAGCGGTCTCTGCTCACACTCATCTGGACTCCTACCATTTCTTTACGCCCTGCATGTATTGCTTCCCTTATTTTTCCTCGAACCTGATAAATCTTTACCGCTTTGGTCCCTGTGTTCTCTCTCGGAAGGGAAGTGACGCGAGAGTGTTGCCGTTATGAAGCAGTTATCATGAGTAACATTTCTTCCTTCTTTCTCCGTCACACGCTGGGCAGGAAATGTCACAGAGTCATAATCAAATGCCCTTTTGAAGTCAAGAGGATGTTTTTCTTTCTATGAGCCCTGTGTGTGTGTGTGTGTGTGTGTGTGTGTGTGTGTGTGTGTGTGTGTGTGTGTGTGAGAGAGAGAGAGAGAGAGAGAGAGAGAGAGAGAGAGAGAGAGAGAGAGAGAGAGAGAGAGAGAGAGTTGTTACTTACTATTAATGTTACTACTACTACTATTACTACTACTACTACTACTACTACTACTACTACTATTGCTACTACTACTACTACTACTATTGCTACTACTGCTACTACTATTGCTACTACTACTGCTACCACAGCTACTACTAATACAACTACTACTAGTACTATCACAACTAGTACTGCTGCTACTACTACTACTACTACTACTACTACCACCACTTCGAGGTTTATAACAATTATGTCGTAGTCATTTTGAATCATGTTTGCTTCTTTTAGTTACATCCTCCGAGAGATATCAAGCGCTGTATCTTTGTGTTAAAAGAGCATTTCTTTCTATTCAAGTACATTCCGTCAGCGCCTAAAAGAAACTTCATAGATTATTTTTCAATTTTTAGGACCGGCAATGGCCAAGGATGGCATAAAGCAATAATAAAAGGTACACTGAGATGCAGATCCTAAGAAAGAGAGAGATGTAAAGAGAATCATTAAAAATAATGATAAGTGTCTTGAAATCTGCCTCTGAAACAGCTCAAGTCATAGGAAGGGGCTCCAGAATTTACCAGAGAATGGGATGGATGATGGAGAATACAGGTTAACTCTTACGTTAGAGAGATGGAGAGAGTAGGGATGAGAGAATGAAGAACGTGTGCGGCAGGCTGCGGGAGGGGAGGCGTGCAGTTAGTGAGATCAGAGCAGCAGTTTTTTTTTTTTTTTTTTTTTATACCATGTGGGCTTTTCACGGGAATTTATGGGCTAAAGGGGATACTTTTTAGGGTACCTCCTATCTTAAAGCCCACCCGCTAGGAAACCGTTGCCCGAGTGAGGAAGCCCAACCTACACTCAGACCGTGGACAGGATTCGAACCCGTGCGCTTGGAGACCTCTAGGATCCTAAAGCACGCATGGTTCCACTGTACCACGGTAAAAGATAGCAAAAAATGCAACATTGCGGCGATGACAAAGAGGTCACTCAGCTAGAGGAGAGGAGTTGATAAGACGAAAAGATTTTTCTTCCTCCCTGTCTAAAAGAGCTGTACAAGTGGAAACGTCCCCCGTCCCGCCATCTGTGTGAAACCTAGTCCATACATGGGCGGATAAGGCCCCTGTACAGGTTTACCAGTTTGGGAGTAAGATAAACTGGCGGAGACTCCTCAGAGCACCTAACTTCATAAAAATTGTTTAACAAGAGATGAAATGTGGAGTTACCAGTTTAGATTATAAGTCAAGGGCAGACTGTGGCTATTCAGTGTAGAGCGCCATAAGGAGAGGGGATAGTGTTCTGGAGGGTAATGTCGAGCGGATTGGTGACGGAATTGAGTTTTTCAGGCACTAAAAGCGACTAATTTTGCTGTATCCCAATCAGAACTTTTAGACAGAGATCAGAAGTCAGGCGTTCTATGGCGTCCTTATGGGACCCGTTTACTTCCTGAAGTGTTGCCCCCCTCCCCCCTTCTCTCTCTCTCTCTCTCTCTCTCTGCAGTGACTGTCCCTTGCTACAATCACACACTTGATGCGTTGATGCGTAATTGAATCAACGAAGAGAGAGAGAGAGAGAGAGAGAGAGAGAGAGAGAGAGAGAGAGAGAGAGAGAGAGAGAGAGAGAGAGAAAGCTGCTGCAACAATGGTATATAATTTGCCGCTCCAAAATTGTTACGTGTCATTTCACATCATCGCCAATCTTATATTTGTTGATTACTTTGATGCTATTTTTTGAGTTGATAATAACTTGAGAATATAAGAGAATAACTAATGGAAGGTGCGTCAAGCTAACAATGTTGTACGCACAAGGGAATATGGTCCATTTTCTTCTATTTTCTTTGCTTTTTTACGCTGCAGAAGTGACGGAGGGAGCGCTGTGTGGAAAATGTTGAAGTGGTTACGATTGTGGTAAACACAGTGGAAGAGTTCAAACTTGTGTTTATCATGCCTTCTCTAATTAATGACTACTCTGACTCATCTATTCTGTTGCAACATTTACTGCTTTCCACGTGCTACATTCACTAAAACGTTGCAACATTTACTGCTTTCCACGTGCTACATTCACTAAAACGTTGCAACATTTACTGCTTTCCACGTGCTACATTCACTAAAACGTTGCAACATTTACTGCTTTCCACGTGCTACATTCACTAAAACGTTGCAACATTTACTGCTTTCCACGTGCTACATTCACTAAAACGTTACTAGATTTACCGTTTCCCATTCCCTGTATTTGCTCTCTTGTTGATGTCTGCAAGGATCTCATTGTTTCTAGTGCTGTGAATTAATTAATGCATCTCGTACTGAGACAGTTAAACTTCCTTGGCTTAACCTCCTTCCTTCCTCTCACGTGTTACCCCCTGCCGCAGAGAATTGGGTCTTCAGAGAGAGAGAGAGAGAGAGAGAGAGAGGGAGGGGTGCTGGGTCGTAAGCTGATTGAAAGTTTTGTAATGTGGAAAATATATGCGAATCTTGAGAGGAAGTGACTTGATTGTCTTGCGTCACTCCTTTGACACACACACACACACACACACACACACACACACACACACACACACACACACACACACACACACACACACACACTTTCATGATAAGACACTCATTTTTTGTAGCGCCACATGAAAGAAAACGAAAAGTGTCTAAAGGTGAAGGGATAACTAAAGGCTATGACTTAAGTGGCCCTGGGTAAGCTTGCATAGTCAGACCCATTCAGACCAAGCATATTTCCCTGATGCAGAACAATAGTGCAGATCTCCTTAACAGCTTGCGTTCTTTAGCAGTGTTTGTTAGTGTGTGTGAATATTAAATAACATATGTATGTATTACAGCTGTTCGTGTCTCCGTACTAATAAACACGAGGAAATGGCTGTGTGTGTGTGTGTGTGTGTGTGTGTGTATTTACCTAGTTGTATTGTAGAGGGTTCGAGCGGGGCTCATAGTGTCCTGTCTTCATATCTTCATTTATCTAGATTTTCTTTAAAGTTATGCACACTATGTGCTGCGACAATTTCCTTATCCATTGCATTCCATTTTTCCACCGTTCTGTGTGGAAAACTGTATTTTTCAGCATCCTTCATACACTGCCTCATCCTGATCTTCTTTTCATGTCCTCTTGTCCTTCCACCTTCTTCCGCCAACAGCACCAGGTCTTCTTTGTCTATTTTCTCAATATCATTTACTATCTTATACATTGTTATTAGGTCCCCACGTTATCTTCTATCCTGTAAGGTTGGCAGTCCCATTTCCTTCAGTCGTTCTTCATATGTGAGATCCTTTAATTCCGTCACCATCTTTGTAGCAATCTTCTGTATCCTTTCCAGTTTTCTTATATCTTTTTTAGAGCTCGGAGACCATACCACTGCTGCATATTCCAGCCTTGGGCGTATCGTGCTTGTGATGATTTTTTTCATCATATCTTTATCCATGTAATAAAATGCCACTCTTATATTAGTCAACATCTTATATGATAGTCCAAATATCTTGTTTATGTGTTTATCAGGGCTCAGATTTTCTTGTATGATCACTCAAAGATATTTTTCCTCTTTTGTCTTCGTTATTTGCTCCTCTCTCATCAAATAGTTCCATACTGGTCTTCTCTTACTCTTTCCTAGTTCCATTATGTGACATTTCTTGGCATTAAACTCCAATTTCCACTTCTTGCTCCATTCATAGATCTTGTTTAAATCTTCCTGTAACAGTAGACAGTATGTGTGTGTGTGTGTGTGTGTGAGGACAGACATGGGTGTGTGAAGAGTGTGTGGATAAACATGGGTGTGTTTCATGTGTCTTGTGTAGGATGTGTTATGGCTTGCGTGATGAGCAAGAGAAGTCAAAAGAGTATTATTGACTGTTGTTGTTTGTATGGTAAAGAAATAAACAAAGACTAACCAGAAGCATCAGTGAACCACAGACTCACTGGTCGTCGATGTTCACGTGTGTTTTTCTTGGTGCTCGAGTCTAGACCGCTCGTTAAACAACACTCGTGAAAACACCCTTGACACTCTTGATAGCGTTCCCTACAAAGAATATACCCATATCTTTCCTCAGGGACGCAGTTACTGAAGAGAGTGTAGCGTAAAAAGTGTTTGTAAAAAAATATGTTAATTGATGATTTTGAAACTTTTTTGAAATTTTTCTTTAATCCTGCAAACTTCCTTGGAAATCTTGTCCCCGTCCAGCAATGAGACCTGATTGTGAGAGTAAATGTGTGGGAGGTGCAGGTTTGACTAATGGAACGCTTTGTTGCCTCGTAAAGAAATTGTTATTCAGGTTAGGGAGGTGATTTTAAGGCGCTCTTCCTCGTTGGTGACATAAAGGCTTTCTCAGTCAACCTCTTGAGTCATGAAAGCGGTTTGGTAGTCTCAATAATGCCCAATAAAAGAATAAAACAAATGGCTACTTGGTTGGTGAATTAAAGACCTAGTTAAATTACTTCTAAAGTCGTGAAATTAGCTTTGACACTGCATTGCGCAGACTAAAGATAATGGAAGCTTAGTTGACGATATGGAACCTTGTTAAACTCTCCACAGTCATGAAACACCCTTGAAAATCTTGATAGCGTCCACGAGAGGCAGTTCACACTGAAGATGAGCCGCCGAGACGTGTGATAATGCAGCCCCAGGAATTTAACCTCGCGGCGCAGCAGGTGCAGCAAATTACGCCGCTTTGCTTAATGCTCCCGAACCACGCAGCCTCGCCCTCCAGCCGCGAGGAGATGCTCTGTGTAATGATCGCACACTCTAAATGACGCTGTTTACGTCAAAGCTGTGTGCGTAAGAAAATTAAAAGCAATACCGTTTAATAAGGACACGTAAGAGAAAAATTGTCCTGGTACCAGTGGCACCAACGACATATGCAGGTGTGATGGAAAGAAACACCAGGGGGAAGCTTCCCTGTGTTTATTGTAGGAATACAAAATACTTGGTAGCGAGCGCGTGGAGGCTTGATGAGTAGCCGGCAGCCAGAGACTTGCAGTCTGGGCGCCTTGAATAAAGCTTGTAGCTGGCGTGATGATGCAGAATTACAGTCTACACACTGGAGTGTGACTGTAGACAGTAGACTGTAGAGGTAGACTGGCTGTGCTTGACAGGAGGACCAGTCAAAGAAAGGCAGGCAAGTAGATTGCCAGGCGAGCGTGAGTGTACTCCAAGCTGCGTTGAGTACAACTGATGCGTGGCGTGGCGTGGGGTAGCGGAACAATACCCACAATACACTTTACACACCTGTACGTGTCCGCAAATTGTAAGGACATGAAGGTAGAACAGGTGGAGAATCAGAAGTGTATGTTGTTGAAGACTGTGTAGTCTGTACAGGCATGTGTGTAGAAGTAGAAGAAGAAGGTGACAGTGGAACATTACTCTTCTTCAGACGATCAACATGCACTATCTCTGAAATATTACACTCTGGGTCAAGAATCTTAAATTTGTTGCCGTGCATACGCTCAACTATACGGTAAGGACCTGTAAATTCCGGACTAAGCTTTGATTGACGCTCAGGAATAGACCTATACACAATGTCATTGACTTGAAGAGTCACAGGTGTAGCACTCATGTGTTGACGCTGGATCATTTCAGTACGAGATGCTTGAAGATTACGTCGTACAGACTCATGAATAATTTGAAAAGCTTTCAGCTGATTTTTAGCATAATCATCTAAAGAGTAAACAGGTATATGAGGCTGAAGCAATAGATCATAGGGCAAACGTTTCTCTGAGCCATACATGATATAATGTGGTGTTTTTCCTGTGGAAGCATTAATTGATCCATTAAATGAAGCTGCAAGATGTGGAAGCCAATCTTGCCAGGAGTCATGAAGTTGACTCACTACATGGCGAAGAACATCTAGAATCTTTTTATTAGCGCGTTCCACTATACCATTTGAGGCTGGATGCTGCACAGAAACAAAAGTTTGTGTTATGTTATATTGTTTACAAATATTTAGCAAAATCTCATTTTTGAATTCTGTCCCATTATCACTGAGTAAAACAGTTGGTGTAGTATATGGACATAAAAGATGTGTTACTAGAGCATGGGCAACAGCATTAGAGGACTTGTTCTGCAAAGGAGCTAACACTACAAAGCGGCTGAAGTAATCTACACGGACAAGGACATAAGAGGAACCTTGCTGACTGCATGGTAGCTGCAATAAATCAATAGCGACAGTCTCAAAAGGACCTGCTGGAGTAGGATACTCTAAAATAGGCACCGTATTAGTGTTACCTTTGTGCTGTCCGCAAGAAACACATTGAGATACATGGGTAGTTATATCTAGGCGCATTTTTGGCCAATATAATATTTCAGGCGAGCCATAGCAAGGGTTTTGTCTCTACCTGGATGACCTGCTTGTGGCGCGTCATGAACAAAATGCAAAACTGTAGGGACAAGAGAGTCTGGAATGACAATTTGTTGTACTTCACGGTCGTAGACTTGTACTGTAAGCGTGAGAATGTCATTATGAATATCAAGTTCTCTCAGTGGAATAGGCAATTTAGGCAAACTTGTTTCATCACCAGATTCTTGTGCATAAATGACTTTACTCCAAATAGGGTCATTACCTTGAGCTAATATTCTAATCCCGTGAGAAGCGAGGCTGATCTTAGTGAAGAGCACATCCTTTCATTTTCATGTGCAAGCACTTCTTATGCTAAGTCAGTATACGTTCCCACAGGCTCAGTGTGGGAAACAAGGAAAAAAATAATTATATATAATTCATACCCTAACACTAACGTTAAGTCTTGGTGAGAAAAATTATGAACTTGTGTCACTGCGGCAATAACTACATTACGAGAAAGAGCATCTGGAACGAGACTAGCACGTCCAGGTAAATATTTTATCTCTGCTTGGAACTGCTCAACTGTTAGGAACCATCTGGCGAGTCTACCTGTAAGGTTCTTCCCTAAGAAAAGTTGAGTTACAGCAGAATGATTAGTATAAACAGTGACTGGATAATTGTAAATGATATCATGAAAATGTTTGAGAGCCCATACTACAGCAAGTGCTTCCATGTGAGTTACAGAATAGTGTGACTCTTGAGATAATTTCTCTTAGTGTGTGTCAGTATCTTTTGAGACTAGAATGAGATCATCCATGTATACAAATAAACCATTACCAATGAGACCATGAAACATAAAGTTTATTAGTCTTTGGCAAGTTAAAGGTGAATTGCGTAAACCCATTGGACAGCGAAGCCATTCATAGTGACCTGTAGTAGTAGAGAAAGCTGTTACAGGACGACTTTCTTTTGATAATGGAATTTGCCAAAATGCTGACTTGATGTCAAGTGTTGAAAATACTGTATTTCCACTACCAATGTTTTGTAAAAGCTCAGAAAGTACTGGTAAAGGATAATGATCAGGTTCCGTGACTGTGTTAACTTTCCTGAAGTCAATGACAACACGGTAAGAGTTGTCTTTCTTCTTTACTAGTAGTAAAGGTGAAACTATGAAATTTTGCAAGAAAAGTAGAATCATGAGGGTGAAAAGAAATAGGTAGGAGAACACTTCCTATAACGTGTAATGGAAAACCTTCAACACCTTTGAAAGCACGTTGATATTGTTGAAAGGAAAGCTTATACAACTGAAACAGTTTGAGATATGCACTTTGTGATTAAGCTAACATCTGTACCTGTATCCATACATACAGAGATTGGTGTGCTGTATGTGTAACATTGAAAGTTCTGACGGTGAGAATTATTAGATATTAGAGAAGGAACACATAGTGATGCTGTGTTAAGTTGTGTAGCTAGTCCTTTGCTTTGTGAAAGGCAGCTTGCTGAAAATTTGACTGTTGCGTGACAGTTTGTTGCTTTTGAAGTCTGAGTATTGTTCTACACTCCTCAATAGGATGTGTACAATTGCCATGGATCATACAGTAGTATGGTGGAGGCAAGATCACTGTTTTAGTGGTATCAGAGTGACTACCACGTGACCAAGACCTATAACGCTGTGGTTTCTGGTCTCGTGACAACTGTCTGGAACGAGTGTCATGGTCACTGCGTGAATTTGACTTCATAGATGAAGCTGTGGTGCTATACTGAGCATTTGATTTTTCATGACGTTGTTTTTGAAAGCAACGTTGTATTGTGTGTCCAGTTTTATTACAATACTGGCATATGACAGGATTAGCCTGCTTTACTGATTCCTTAGGTGAGACACCAGAACTAGAAGTAGTGTCAGAAGTAGCTGCAACGTAGACTGGACGTTGGCTACGCAGTTTAACTGCTAACTTAGTGGAAAAATCCAAAAGACTTTCACCTTTTTTATACTGGAGGGTAGAGGCAATGTGACGTTCCTCTGGACTCAGCAATTGTATGTAATATTGAAATTCCATGATAAGACGAAAAGATTCCTCATCTAGAGTACCATTTTGAAACCAGGAAGAGGCTTTGAGAGAAGAAACAGCTTGGTTAGCTAACTGTGCAGAACGAGCCTGTGCCCTTCTAAAATCTGAGTTTCCAAAATGATTTAACATTGTCTCTGCAGCATCAAAAACCCATTGAAAGTTATCCTTTGGCTGTGGTACACCAAAAATTTGCAAAAAGTTTACTTTAAACTTATCATAATCATAGTTTAGGACTTTGGGGTCAAATGCTGTAGCAGTCATAAGGTCATTAGCTAATGATCCAGGGACAAGATGAGAACATACAAAACTAATTTTATCAGCTCCTGAATGAATTTGAGAATTACTAAGAACATCCTCACATAGTTGTAAAAATTGAGCTGGAGAATGTGTTAATATCTTCCCCACTAAATTTCTGAATGGAAGAGTCATGTTGTAAAAGTTTAATAGCTGGAGATGCTACAGATATAAGAGGTAATGTGACATTTGTAGTAGATGTAGTATCAGGAGTGAAAATATTTGTAGCAGTAGTAGTGGTAGAACTTGTAGTAGTAGTAGTAGTTGTTGTTGTTGTAGTAGTAGCAACAGGGTCAGACATTGTGACAATTTGTTGATAATAAGATTTACCACTACGTAAAAACATACACAAAATTGTTATATATATAGTTACCACTCAAATGAAATTGTGTTGGACCACGTACAGATGTGTGCTGTGTGTACTCGGACGTAACAGAGCCGATAACTTGAGTCACATACGGGTCAAATAAGAACTTCTCAACATACTCTGTGAAAATTTAATAATATTAGTACAAGAGTACTGACAAGAACATAATTGTATCAGAGTTGAGAAAAATAAAATACGAAATTATACTAAGTACACTTTTGCAACAATCAAGATATAATAATGACAATTTACACAATAAAATGAACAAAGTGCTGTACTAATGATGTTAATATAATTGTAATTAAGAATGCAATGAAATAATTATAAAAAACTTGGCAAGTAAATGATTATGGAATGTGCATACTGAAAGAAAACATGAATATAGGAGTTACCCTTAAAATTTGAATCAAAGAAAACTGAGTGTTTGAGGAAAATACGCAAAATAATTTATGTACACGTAAATAAAGAAATTACTGCATATAATGCTAACATATGAAAACATGCACTATATTGTAACAGCACAAACAAAAAAATAATGTGTAAATGTGTACTCACTGAAAAAATATGTGTACTTGCACAGAAATAATACTTGGCACATCAACCACAATAATAAATATGGCGTCTGGACAGAGCCAATCAGGAAGCTCTTATGTCATAGCCGACCAATCAGAACACTAGCATCACTGGAGACCAATATGGCGCACTTTTTTACGCGGGAACGCCACTCACTGGTACATCTAAAAATATTCACAGAAAATTAATCACTGTGGTTATAAGTTTTACTCACGACAGGTGATACTTATAAAGTAGCAGAGATGTATGGAATATGGATGTCCTCAGCTCCACGAAAATCCTTGGCAGGGCGGTAGGCTGCGGGAAAGCAGGCAGGAAGGACGCCGTTCACGAGGCTGCTTGTGGTGGTGATTTCACCATCAATGTCCTGATCACGGGCTGTGGGCTGCCACCAGCTGTCACCATCTAATGTCCTGGTACCAGTGACACCAACGACATATGCAGGTGTGATGGAAAGAAACACCAGGGGGAAGCTTCCCTGTGTTTATTGTAGGAATACAAAATACTTGGTAGCGAGCGCGTGGAGGCTTGATGAGTAGCCGGCGGCCAGAGACTTGTAGTCTGGGCGCCTTGAATGAAGCTTGTAGCTGGCGTGATGATGCAGAATTACAGTCTACACACTGGAGTGTGACTGTAGACAGTAGACTGTAGAGGTAGACTGGCTGTGCTTGACAGGAGGACCAGTCAAAGAAAGGCAGGCAAGTAATTGCCAGGCGAGCGTGAGTGTACTCCAAGCTGCGTTGAGTACAACTGATGCGTGGCGTGGCGTGGGGTAGCCACTCTAGAACGAGTGGCAGCATTAGTCACAGTGACTAACATAATGTTAGTCAATTTGTGACTAACTGAGCACTCAACCTGAGTATGGTCTTACTCAAATATATCTGACTAATGCCTTCGTACTGTTCACTGCTTCTACTAACCACATTAGTAAAGTGGATCATAGGTGTTAGTCAGTTAAATGACTAATTAGTTAGTCTTTATTAGGCAGATGATGAATCATTAGTACCTTTAATACTAGCAGCTAGCTACTGCTGTCTGAAGGTTAGGGAAAGAAATAGGTAATAAATTCAATATATTCCTATACAATTAAATGTTCCCTCCATTTCATTGCATTAAAAAATAATTGAAAGAAACACTATAATTTTTATCATCTATAGTATAATATGCTTTTCACTTGAACATTTAACAGAAAGCTCCCTTCAAAACTGTAATGATATATAAAACAGATGTAAAAAATAAACTCCATTAGTAACACTTCTTCCTACGTAGTATGAGAAAAAAAAGCAACACAAAAACAACCTGTTTTCACAAGCCATTAACTAAATAATACACATTTGTGAGTATTAATCACTAAAACTTGCAATGTGGAAAAGAAAGTAAGCATCTCTTAAGATATGAATATTAAACCTTCCTCCCATTCATAAACTAAAGGAAAAAATATGTAAGTAAAGTTAACATAAATTAAATGTAAGGAGTTACAGACCCTGTAAATAATAATTAATTAGTCCACTGCTAATCATTATATCACAGTACTTTTAAGAAACTTAGGGAAACAACCAGTGCAAAAATAGACATCTAACCTTATTTGTACAAGGTTTTAACCGAGATCATATCCATATGTCACCATTAATCCTTTAAAGCCACACAAAAAAAGAAAATGAGTATTTCTATGGGATATACTAACTAAACAAATCTACAGAAATGCTCAGAACAGTAATAAAGAAGCTTCACGTATCAGTTGCAATAACATAGAGAAATAAAAAAAAGGTAAAAAATGCATAAAAAATAAAAATATATGCATCATATGGTACATGAAGAATACTACCCAATTTCGAGAGAGAGAGAGAGAGAGAGAGAGAGAGAGAGAGAGAGAGAGAGAGAGAGAGAGAGAGAGAGATTGATTGATTGATTGATTGATTGCTTTATTGGCTCATATACAGTACATATAATAATAGTTAACGATCCAATAATAATAACTTTAAATCTTTAGCCCTAGTCCATTAAGCTCAAAGCTCTCTATGGACTATTTTCCTTGCCGGATTAGCAGTCGATTTACAAAAAAAAAAAAAAAAATACAATACTATACTACAATACATAAACATACATACATACATGAACAGACATAAAAGGAAACCTCCTAGAATTGCCCCATATCATTCACATACATACATGTAATATTCTTAGTTAAAGACAGAGTATGTGTCTCAGCAATCACATGGTAAGGGTTGGAAGGGAACTTAGTACTGGGAGGGAAGGGGGAATGGGAAGGGGGAGGTATTGGGGAAGGGGAGGGATAGGGGAGGGGAAGGGGAAGGGAAGGAGGAGGAGGAGGAGGAGGAGGAGGAGGAGGAGGAGGAGGAGGAGGAGGAGGAGGAGGAAGGTGACGGGGAGCGGTCCACCAGCACAGCGGGTCAGGTATCGGGTGGCTAGCCAGGCTCAACTCCCGCCGCTCATTTGAGCACTTCACCACCCACACCGGTGACCCGCCGCCCTGGTCGACCCTAGAAAACAAACAAAATAATACAGTATACAAGTATGCAAAAGATAAATAAATAAATAAAAAGTTTTACTGTTATGATGGCGAGGATTTTAGTATGAACTTTTAAGCTGTTTCTTTATATGTATTTTAAATGTGTTTAAAGATTTATTTTTAGTGTCTGACACAATATCATTCCATAATTTAGTACCCCTGTAAAGAACACATTGTTGAGCATGAGATGTTTTGTATAATGGTACAGTCAAGTCACTGGCATTCCTGGTGTGTATGTTGACTGGAATATGTCGCTGAAAACCACAATCAGTTTCATATATTTTTAAAGCTTTGTATACAAATACAAGAGTTTGATAAGAAATAATATCATGTACTTTTAGAAGATTGGGTTTAAGAAAAAGAGGTGCAGTATGATCATATCTATTGGAATTAGTAATTACTCTAATAAGTTTCTTTTGACTGACAAACAATTTATCAACATATGTTTTATAAGCGCCACCCCAGGGCCATAACGCAGAGCAATACATCAAATTCGGATAAACTAAAGAGTAGTACATTAATATTAGGCAGTCTACATTGCAACAGTTCCTTATTCTATAAATGATTCCAGTAAATTTTGATATTTTGTTTATAATATTCTCTAAATGTGGCTTCCATGTTAATCTATTATCAATTGTTATACCCAGAAACTTTATTGTATCCACTCGTTTAATTACCAAATTATTAACTTTTATATTAAAATTTATTGGTTGTGTCATATGTGGGTGTGTGAGCATGTATTGAGTTTTGTTTACATTTAGTGATAACTTATTGCTGTTTATCCAATTTATTACATTTACCAACTCAAAATTCATGGAATTAACGACGGTTTGTAAGTCACTACCTTGTAAAAAAATATTATTGTCATCAACAAACAAAATAAATTTCAATGTATTAGAACAAAATGTAATGTCATTAATATAAATTAAGAATAGCAATGGCCCCACGATGGAACCTTGCGGAACTCCACATGTTACATCCTTACATAGAGATTTGATGTTGAAAACCGTGTATTGTGTTCTTGAACTTAAATAACTTTTGAACCATGTATATGCCTGTCCCCTTATACCATAGACCGTTAATTTATCCAGCAAAATAGAATGATTAATCGTGTCGAAGGCTTTTGACAAATCACAGAAAACTGTTAATTGATACATTTTGTTATCTAAAACTGAATATGAATTTTTACAAAGGAAATGGATGGCCATTTCAGTAGAGTAATTTTTTCAAAATCCAAATTGAGCATTAGATATTATTGAATTTTTACCAAATAATCCATTATTCTGTAGCTACAGTTTTTTCAAATATCTTGCTTAAACAGGGTAAAATTGACACTGGTCTATAATTTGAAAACAAAAATTCGTCCCCTTTTTTGTAAATTGGCACCACCTTTGCGATCTGCAATGCCTTTGGGAAGCGTCCTAAAACAAAAGATTTATTAATAATATATTCCAGAAAGGGGACAAAAATTTCTTTACACTCTTTGATAATACTTATATTAACATCATCGTGACCCGGACTTTTTTCCCTCATAGTAGTTATGATATTACTTATCTCTACACTTGTTGTTGGTCGCAGATAAAAAGAAAAAGGTACTGGTGGAGGTAAATAGCTGCTGCAGTGTGTTCTGGGTTCCTCTATACGTTCTGCCAAATTTTCTGCTACACTACTGAAATAATTATTAAATCCATCTGCTATATCAAAACTATCTGTCAAAGTTACTCCCTGATTTACGTTACTCTTCCTATCTTTACCAAGTCGATTATTTAACATTTTCCAAGTTTTTTTGGCGTCTCCTTTACTATTCTCTAGCATGTTTTTATTATTCTTGGATTTTGCCTCTCTAATTATAGATGTCAACATATTTCTGTATGTCTTAAATTGTTTTTCATAAGTTAAGGGTCACTTCGCGTACAGCTTTTGTAATCTATTTCTTACTTTAATTGATTTCTTAATAGCAGCGGTTATGTATGGTTTATTTTTGTGCTTATTTTTTACTATGAATTCTTTGACAGGAAAACAAGAATCATATAACTTTAGAAACTCCTCCATGTACACATCGTAGTCCTTGTTCACATCGTGACCGCACATTGCTTCCCTCCAATTAAACCCTGATAATGATTCTGTAAATGAGTTAATGGCTCCATCACTGAATACCCTCTTTCTTACTAATTGATATGCTTCTTCATTAACAGATGGTAGCGTAAAAGAAGAAAAAACTGGAAAATGATCACTAATCGTACTTTAAATAATTCCACTACATTTATATTCATCAAAGTTATTAGACTAAATATTGTCAATAAGGGAGGCTGTATATTTCGTTACTCTAGTTGGTTTGGTTATAGTAGGAAAAAACAAGTTAGAATAGAACAAGTTTTGAAATTCTTTTACCATAGTGTTAGTTTTGTTTAGTGGATTTATATTGAAATCACCGAGTATGTAACAAGGTAATTTGTATGCAGAGGCTATCACTGAAAAAAAAATTTCCATCGAATTAAAAAAGTTCTGAAAGTTTGAATTAGGGGGTCTGTATAAAACAACAATTATAAACTTAAGAGGACCAGTCACTTCCATGAACATGGACTCAATATGGGGTAGCTGCAATGACAAATTTTGATTAACTTTACCACAAAATCTATTTTTTCAAAAACACAGCTAATCCCCACCCGAAGTGTTCTTATTCTGGTAATATGCCTGATATGCATTCAGTTTATACAATGATGAGATATTGTCATGCATGCGCGTTTCACACAAACCAATAACATCAGGAAAAAAATTTATAGGATTCAAGCATTCGTCATAAAAAGCCTCTAGGTAGAGAGAAACGCTACTGATATTAAATGATAAGATGCTGAAGTAATTGTCAAACTGAGAAATTGTTGTAGACTCATCACAAAAATAATATTTACACTGTAAATTGTATGAAAGTTGTCAATAAAATTCAAATCCTCACATTCAATAAATGGGTCATACTGTAACTCATTAATCATCCGAAAGGGATAAATGTGGTTATCATTTTTACATTTCGTTAACTCATTATTATTTAACTGATCAAAAGGGAACGTATAGGACGCCATAATGGATGGATATATACATCTTACGTAGAAATAATTACTAAATCACAGTATATACTATCTTTTTTTTTACGTTCTTACGTTGAGATTTCTTACGTTGAGGTGAGGCGTCAGGTGCCGGGGAATTCTGCGCGCGGGAGCCTTCAGGGCGCGGTGAGCGCCCGACACCCGCCGCTTGTATACCGACGACATCCCAAGGCACAGGCTTGGGGCTTGTCCCGAGCCTTTTGCTAGTTGCCTCCGCGTCCGCCTTTCTGGCACCAGCAGCACCAGCACCGCCAGGACCAGCATCAACGCCAGTACCAGCAGCAGCCCCGGCAGCACCAGCACCAGCAGTGGCAGCACCAGAACCAGCATCAGCATCGGCAGCACCAGGGCCGGTACCAGCAGCAGCACCGGCAGCACCAGCACCACCACCGCCAGCACCAGCAGTACCGGCAGCACTAACGCCAGTACCAGCAACAGCAGCATCACCAACACCAACGCCGGCAACACCAGCAGCAGTAGCACCAGTGCCAGCAGCAGAGCCGGCAGCACCGGAAGCACCGGCACCAGTCCCAGCTCCAGCACCAACAGCACCGTCGTTGCCATGCTTCTCCCGGATGATCAGTTTGGTGTACCGGAAAAATGCAGTCTTGCCTGCTGACTTGGCTTGGTGCAAGAGTGGCATCTGTGCGTTCCTGACAGCTTGCGAGGCAGGACACAAGTCATCATTCATGAATATGTTCGTGCCTCTCAGCTTGGTTCGGTTTCTCATGACAGCCTCTCTGTCACAGAAGCGAGAGAAGCGTGCCACTACTGTTCGGGGCTTATCATTTCGACGTGGTCCAACCCTGTGGGCTCGCTCCAGTACGAGCCCAGGTAGTGCCGCTACCAAGGATGTCGTCTGTTCCCACGTCTCGTTGCTAACTCTTTCTTCTAATCCAGAGATTCTCACATTCTTCCGTCTGCTATAGTCTTCTTGGAAGAGAGAGAGAGAGAGAGAGAGAGAGAGAGAGAGAGAGAGAGAGAGAGAGAGAGAGAGAGAGAGAGAGAGAGAGAGAGAGAGAGAGAGAGAGAGAGAGAGAGATTCTTTATTCTACCAAGGTTGTTGTTAAGTACATAGAAATAACATTATATTGATTTTATACAAGTCAAATCATTCATCTAAAATGTTTAAATGATAAAATAATGACAATGAAGTAATTAAATATATAATTTTAAACTATACATTACTGTAATATCCGCTTAAAAAGTTACTTCAAGTAATAATAAAACAATAGAATAATGGAATACAATAGTAGTAAAGGGTTTAACATACATTTTGATGCGTCCAAACCGTGTCTCTCAGAAATAGTTACACAATATTTGTTTATCAGAGAAGTGTTTTGAAAATGGTCTTAAAAGTGTTGAAGTTTTGAGCTTTAGTGATGGTAGCTGGGAGTGCATTCCCCAATAAAGGACTCAGTACCGCGAGGGCCTTGGCACTGGCACTGGCACTCTCACCACTACCAGTTCTGGTTCGGGTAACATGTTAACTGTTTCTTTGTCTAGTGACACTGTTCGTCATATCATTTACCGAAGTAAAAGAAAGAAACCTTTCAGGATAACACCTTCGTAGAACTCTATACACAGTTGTGCAAGTATCAAATATATGTCTTCAGACATTAATTAAGACGGGCTCATACGTGCCAATTTGTGACTGGAAAAAAAAGTCGAAAAACAAGACAAGAAAACAAGAGATTAGAAGAGTTGTGGAGGAAAGGATGAAAACACGGAGGAGGAGGTGCCTTTTTTATTTTCTATTTGCAAATTGAGCAGCACATATGAACAAATAGGGTGCGGAGGAGTCTTGAGAGGGAAGGGAAGAAATGAATAGAAAAGCAAGAGGAACAGAGACAGGGACAGACGTGAGAGACATGGAATAGAAATGAAAGCATGAAAGAGGTACTTATACTAATACGTGAGAGACAGAAGAAATAAAATTGAAAAAGAAACAAGAGAAATGAAACCATTAAAGAAAACTAAACAAAACGTATAAAGGAAATATCTTTTGTTTTTTATTGTCTGTGTGTGTGTGTGTGTGTGTGTGTGTGTGTAATTCACCACGGTCGTCTGAAGTCACCCAGCCAGTCTTCCCCATTACGGCGCGAGTTCAGAGGTCATTGACCGATCTTCGGGTAGGACTGAGATTACAACACACTCCACACACCAGGAAAGTGAGGTCACAACCCCTCGAGATACAGCTCGTACCTATTTCCTGGTAGGTGAACAGGGGCTAAACATTAAGAGGCTTGTCCACTTGCCTCGCCGCTTTCCGGGATCCGAACCCGGATCCTCTAGAGCAGTGGTTCCCAAACTGGGGGGCGCGCCCCCCTAGGGAGGCGTAAAGAGAATTCAAGGGGGGCGTGAAGTCATCTGCTAAAATAAATGTTTTAATAGATTATAAGAATAATAAAATCAAAATGTCTCTCTGGAATGTACTATTATTTGTTTGAGTGGCTTTCATTATTAAAATTTAATACAAACAGAGATCTGTTTTCCTGAACAATGCTAAGAAATAAATGCAATAAAATAAAATAAGTTCACATGAGCAAAAGAGGAAGTGGGAGGGGGGGCGTGCGGGTCTACTGGAAGGAAGAAGGGGGCGTCAGGTAAGATAGTTTGGGAACCACTGCTCTAGAGTCTAGGTTGTGAGCCGAGCGTGCTAACCACTATACTACGCGGAGTGTGTGTGTGTGTGTGTGTGTGTGTGTGTGTGTGTGTGTGTGTGTGTGTGTGTGTGTGTGTGTGTGTGTGTGTGTGTGTATGTTTGTGTGTTATTCACCGCGGTGGTCTGCTGGTCACCCAGCCAGCCTTTGCCTTACGGAAAGAGCTCAGAGCTCGTAGTGACTGATCATCGGGTAGGACTGAGACCACACCACACTCCACACACCTGGAAAGCGAGACCACAACCCCTGGAGTTACATCCCGTACCTATTTATTGCTAAGTAAACAAGGGCTACACATTTAAGAGGCTTGCCCGTTTGCCTCGCCGCTTTCCGCTTTTGTGTGTGTGTGTGTGTGTGTGTGTGTGTGTGTGTTTCACTGTTTGATCTGCTGCAGTCTCTGACGAGACAGCCAGACGTTACCCTATACGGAGCAAGCTCAGAGCTCATTATTTCCGATCTTTGGTTAGGCCTGAGACCAGGTGTGTGTGTGTGTGTGTGTGTGATTCACTGTTTGATCTGCTGCAGTCTCTGACGAGACAGACAGACGTTACCCTACGGAACGAGCTCAGAGCTCATTATTTCCGATCTTCGGATAGGCCTGAGACCAGGCACACACCACACACCGGGACAACAAGGTCACAACTCTTCGATTTGCATCCCGTACCTACTCACTGCCTGGTGAACAGGGGCTACATGTGAAAGGAGACACACCCAAATATCTCCACCCGGCCGGGGAATCGAACCCCGATCCTTTGGCTTGTGAAGCCAGCGCTCTAACCACTGAGCTACCGGGCCGTGTGTTTGTGTGTGTGTGTGTAATAATAATAATAATAATAATAAACGGTTTATTAATTAGGCAATGTAAAAAAAATACACTGAAAATGTACAGGGGTGGGACATTACCACAATGAACTAAAAATGCTTAACCTAACTATGGATAAACTTAACCTAGAAATTCACTTATTTATTTAAAGCTCGCACAATAGTGGGCACCGCGCTGAGCCGGTACCGATCCGTGCGCGGTGAACTCTCAAAGGCGCCACGCAATTATGGTGTCGGGTGGCGCGAGCAGGGGGAGGCACGTCGGGTGGTAGCAGGTGGCGGAGACGTGGATGACGCAGCAGTCCTTCCCCAAATTTTTCCAAGGCTTCCTGGTGTCTTGTGGCCAGCCTCGGCAGACTCAGGCAGGTCAGGGCGTCCTCGTAGGACCTGTAGGCAGGCCCAAGGATGACCCTGAACGCCCTCCTCTGAACCCTCTCCAGCTGTTGTCGTTGTGTGAGGTTCAGGGAGGAGGACCACGCTGGGGCGGCGTACATGAGCTTAGGGAGTATAAAGATGAGGTACACTCCCCTCAGCTCATCTGCCGGTGCTCCCAGGGACCTGAGTCGTGTGTGTGTGTGTGTGTGTGTGTGTGTGTGTGTGTGTGTGTGTACGTGTGTGAATAGAATAGTATAGATTAGAATATTTATTAGTATGCTCAAACTTCACAAGTAATGGAGCACAGCTCCGTAGTAAACAACCAGTAACAAGAATAATAATAAGAATAACCATAAGAATAATGAAAGACATTCAATGTTTCTAAACAGAAAATAACAAAACGAAATAAAACAGTATCAATATTCCACCATACTGATCATTTACCTAAACTTACTCATTACTAACCTTATAAACACAGATAGCTTTGTGAGAATATTAACATTTGTATTTTGCAACAACTCAGCAAACTTAGAAATTGTTGGTCTAACTGTGTAAATCATCATTTGAACATTTAAGTTAATACATGAAATTCGTCCACTATTGCATATTCATTGCACATATTACATATCCGCTCTTCTCTGTTTACACTTGTGTATCTACCAACATTTACTGGTAATCTATTATTGCATGTTCTAAATCTGGTTGATAATATACGATTTTTTTTTTTTTTGTAATTTAGTTAGATAAATTTCTAGTCCATAAACACCCGTGAAATTATTATAATTAGTACATATAGTATTTGTTAACAAACCATTATACCAAGTAGTGATCCACTGATCCATTAATTTTCTTTCCATTACCTTCTTGAACTACACTGTGTTTGGTACATTTTGTGTTAACCAAGTTCCTGTCATACCACATTCATTTAACAAATTCTTTTATTCTGATGATTTAATTTTTTTAATTTTTTTTTTATTTTGTTCTTATACTTCTTTTTTTTTTTTTTTTTTTTTTTTTATTATTATTTTATGTTATGGCCTATATCGCATGTCAGTGTACATGAAGCGGAGGAGAAGCTCTGCTCAGCTTCCACCCTTTATTGGCGCAGGGAATTTTATTTATAGTGGTACCCATATTAGGGCCCATATCGCCACCCAAACGCATCTTTGGTGTAAGGCAATTACACTTCCACCTAGAACCTGGGTGTCATGGTGACATGTTGGTAACTAAACCACTCGACAAATGACATACTACTTAAGGTAGGTTTACACTTACGAACTTTTTGTTACGGCCTGGTACGGCGTGGGCCGCACCAATATCGTCTTAAAGTCGCAGCAAAGCGTGCCCATGACGCTGACGGCATCTGTTGCGGCGCGCCAAATCCGTACGGCGCCGCTCAGATTTTAAAACATTTCAAATTTTCGAGTGGTGTACCGTGCGGCTTGATGACGCCGCACGAAACCGTAAGCGGCGTGGCGCGGCGCCTAAACAAACTCCGCAAGAAACCGCACGGGTCCGCACGGTTCCGTGCCACACCGTGCCACGTACGGCCTTGAGCGGCATCATGCTATCTGTGCGGGAGTGCTACGGCGTGCTGGCACGGCGTCTTGCGGCGCCCGTGCGAGAGTGTCACAACGTCTTCATACATGATTCATACATCTTGCGGGGCGTGCGGCGTGCGTGCGGGGTCCGTGCGGGGTCCGTGCGGCGCCTTCCTAGGGGATTGTAGGGAAAGTTGCCGCGTGCCGCCTGGGGAGGTGTACAAAAGGGTCCGGACAGAAAACTGGGCATCATTCGCGCTCTGACAGCCAGACGACACACTTTACCAGCCACTCTCGCTCCACTTTACCACCCAGATACCTCGTAGGAAGACCACCCCTATGCCTACCCAGGGTCCCAGGCAAGCCAGGAGTCCCAGGCCAACCAGGACACCCAGCCTGCAGAACCGGAGGAGAGGTCTGAACCCGCGGAAGAGCTGCCCCCTGAGGTCAGCCTATCCAACATCGAGTACCAGGACATCGCAGGCCCGAGTGGTATCGTGCAGCCCAAGAAACGATACCGCCCCAGCAAGAAGGAAATTTCAGACTACAAGTTCACACAAGAGCAGAAGGAGCAGATCGCCGAATTCGTCAAGAAGCACCCTACTTTATACGACAAGCGGGACAAGCAATGGTCGAATCCAAGGGCGAAGGAGTAACTATGGAGGGAACTGGCACGGGAATTCGAAAATTGCACCTTCCAGCAAGTACGCAAGTATTTCGAGGCACGGCAAACCGACTTCGGAAAAATAGAGAAGAAGGAGAACAAGAGGAAACACCATTCGCTCTTGCCATTCCACTGCGCCTGCATCCGATGAGTAATACTGGGCCAGATAATCTCTGACTGCCTTCGCTCGCCGTGTGTAGTTCGGTCCCCTTCTTGCCATGAGTTGTACCATGAGATTCAGTGACTCCTCCCTCCAAGTACCAGGGACGACATCATGTTGTTGGTCCTCATGCTCGACAACGGTGCGAGCAATTGGGTACTGTTGCAGTGTCAGGTTATGCATCACACATGCACATATCGTTAGTTTCTTGCAAACAGGGACATCGTGTTGCATCGTCCTTCCGAAGATTCGCCATCTTATCTGTAGCAGCCCGAATGCGTTTTCCACCACACGATGAGCGCGAGATAGTCTGTAGCTGTGTAGTCGTTCGGTGGGATCTTGTGATTGGTGGGAGTAGGGTTTCATCATCCACGTCTTGAGAGCGAAGGCATCGTCGGCGACTATGTGGTAGGGGATGGGTTCGTCGTCGTTGGGCAGAATTGTGTCACGAGGGAAGTGTGCACGGTTGTTATTGATGGCCCTGGCCAGGGTACACATCTGCTAGGTACCTCCATCCCCAGCACCTCCTGCACCGACGTCGATGTACAAGAACTTGTAATTTGCATCGGAGAGGGCCATGAGGACGATAAAACTCAGAATTGCAGGCAAAACACACAATATGTCTAAAGAACAGAAATATGTCAAAAAGGGGTAATTTGGGTGTATTCTAGCGTTTTATGCACCAAAGCTCAAAAATGCATGCAAAACACACTATTTGTCTAATGAACTGAAATATGTTAATAAGGGGTTATTTTGGTGTATTCCAGCGTTATATGCAACAAAACTCAGATTTACTGGCAAAAAACACTTTGTGTAAGGAAGTGAAATATGTCAAAAAGGGGTTATTTTGGTGAATTCCAGCGTTTTATGAACAAAACTCAGAAATGCAGGCAAAACACACTATTTGTCTAAAGAAGTGAAATATGTTAAAAAGTGGTTATTTTAGTGTATTCCAGCGTTTTATGCACCAAACTCAGACATGCAGGCAAAACACTATATTTGTTAAAACTTCTTATTTATGTGTTTTTAAGGTGTTTTATGAAAAAAAAAATTATCTTGATTAAAATTTTACTTATCCGTCATTTTACATTGTTTTGCTTCATAACGATAAAATTGATAAAAACAAGCTAGTATATAAAATCCAAAGTAAAATTAAGAAAAACGTGGAATTTTATCAGTTTTTAGCTTTTTTCCATCAAAATTCAGAAATGCTACGAAAAAACACTATTTGTCTAAGGAATTGAAATAGGTCAAAAATGGGTTATTTTGGTCTATTCCAGCGTTTTATGCACCAAAACTAAAAAAATACAGACAAAACAAATGATTTGTCTAATGAACTGAAATGTGTCAAAAAGGGGTTATTTTGGTGTATTCTAGCGTTTTATGAACCAAAACTCAGAAAAGCAGGCAAAACACACTATTTGTCTAAGGAACTGAAATATGTCAAAAATGGGTTATTTTAATGTATTCCAACGTTTTATGCACCAAATTCAGAAAAGCAGGCAAAACACTATCATTGTTAAAACGTCTTATTTATGTGTTTTTAAGGTGTTTATGAAAAAAAAACTATCTCAATTGAAAATTTTGCTTATTCGTCATTTTACATTGTTTTGCTTCAAAACGATAAAATTGATGAAAACAAGCTAGTATAGAGAATCCAAAGTAAAATTAAGAAAAACGTGGAATTTTAGCAGTTTTTAGCTTTTTTCCACCAAAACACAGAAATGCTACGAAAACACACTATTTGTCTAAGGAACTGAAATATGTCAAAAATGGGTTATTTTAGTGTATTCTAGCGTTTTATGCAACAAAACTCAGAAATGCAGGCAAAACACACTATTTGTCTAAGGAAGTGAAATATGTCAAAAAGTGGTTATTTTAGTGTATTCCAGCGTTTTATGCACCAAACTCAGAAATGCAGGCAAAACACTATATTTGTTAAAACGTCTAATTTTTGTGTTTTTAAGGTGTTTTATGAAAAAAAATCTATCGCGATTTAAAATTTTGCTTATTCGTCATTTTACATTATTTTGATTCAAAATGATAAAATTGATGAAAATAAGCTAGTATAGAGAATCCAAAGTAAAATTTAGAAAAACGGAACTTTTTCAGTTTTTTAGCTTTTTCCCACCAAAACACAGACTTGCTACGAAAACACACTATTTGTATAAGGAACTGAAATATGTCAAAAATGTATTATTTTAGTGTATTCTTGGTTTTTTTCAACAAAACTGAGAATTGCAGGCAAAACGCACTCTTTGTCTGAAAAAGTAAAATATGTCAAAAAGGGGTTAATTTGGTGTATTCCAGCGTTTTATGAACCAAAGCTCAAAAAATGCGGCAAAACACACTATTTGTCTAATGAACTGAAATATGTTAAAAAGGGGTTATTTTGGTGTATTCCAGCGTTATATGCAACAAAAATAAGATTTGCAGGCAAAACATACTATTTGTGTAAGGAAGTGAAATATGTCAAAAAGGAGTTATTTTAGTGAATTCCAGCGTTTTATGAACCAAAACTCAGAAATGCAGGCAAAACAAACTATTTGTCTAAGGAAGTGAAATATGTCAAAAAGTTGTTATTTTAGTGTCTTCCAGCGTTTTATGCAATAAAGTCAGAAATGCAGGCAAAACACTATATTTGTTAAAACGTCTTATTTATGTGTTTTAAGGTGTTTTATGAAAAAAAAATATCTCGATTGAAAATTTTGCTTATTCGTCATTTTACATTGTTTTGCTTCAAAACGATAAAATTGATGAAAACAAGCTAGTATAGAGAATCCAAAGTAAAATTAAGAAAAACGTGGAATTTTATCAGTTTTTAGCTTTTTTCCACCAAAACACAGAAATGCTACGAAACACACTATTTGTCTAAGGAACTGAAATATGTCAAAAATGGGTTATTTTGGTGTATTCCAGCGTTTTATGCAACAAAACTCAGAATTGCAGGCAAAACACACTATTTGTCTAAAGAAGTGAAATATGTCAAAAAGGTGTAATTTTGGTGTATTGCAGCGTTTTATGCACCAAAGCTCAAAAATAAATGAAAAACACACTATTTGTCTAATGAACTGAAATATGTCAAAAAGGGTTATTTTGGTGTATTCCAGCGTTATATGCAACAAAACTCAGATTTGCAGGCAAAACACACTAATTGTGTAAGGAAGTGCAATATGTCAAAAAGGGGTTATTTTGGTGAATTTCAGCGTTTTATAAACCAAAACTCAGTAATGCAGGCAAAACACAATATTTGTCTAAAGAAGTGAAATATGTCAAAAAGTGGTTATTTAAGTGTATTCCAGCGTTTTATGCACCAAACTCAGACATGCAGGCAAAACACTATATTTGTTAAAACTTCTTATTTATGTGTTTTTAAGGTGTTTTATGAAAAAAAAATTATCTTGATTGAAGTTTTACTCATCCGTCATTTTACATTGTTTTGCTTCATAACGATAACATTCATAAAAATAAGCTAGTATATAAAATTCAAAGTAAATTTAAGAAAAACGTGGAATTTTATCAGTTTTTAGCTTTTTTCCACCAAAATTCAGAAATGCTACGAAAAAACACTATTTGTCTAAGGAACTGAAATAAGTAGAAAATGGGTTATTTTGATGTATTCCAGCGTTTTATGCACCAAAACTCAAAAATGCAGGCAAAACACACTATTTGTCTAATGAACTGAAATATGTCAAAAAGGGGTTATTTTGGTGTATTCTAGCGTTTTATGAACCAAAACTCAGAAAAGCAGGCAAAACACACTATTTGTCTAAGGAACTGAAATATGTCAAAAATGGGTTATTTTAGTGTATTCCAGCGTTTTATGCACCAAACTCAGAAATGCAGGCAAAACACTATATTTGTTAAAACGTCTTATGTGTTTTAAGGTGTTTTATGAAAAAAAAAATTATCTCGATTGAAAATTTTACTTATGTCATTTTACATTGTTTTGCTTCAAAACGATAAAATTGATGAAAACAAGCTAGTATAGAGAATCCAAAGTAAAATTAAGAAAAACGTGGAATTTTAGCAGTTTTTAGCTTTTTTTCACCAAAACACAGAAATGCTACGAAAACACACTATTTGTCTAAGGAACTGAAATATGTCAAAAATGGGTTATTTTGGTGTATTACAGCGTTTTATGCAACAAAACTTAGAATTGCCGACAAAACACACTATATGTCTACAGAAGGGAAATATGTCAAAAAGGGGTTATTTTGGTATATTCAAGCGTTCTCTGCACCAAAACTCAAAAATGCTGGCAAAACACACTATTTGTCTAATGAACTGAAATATGTCAAAAAGAGGTTATTTTGGTATTTTTCAGCTTTTTATGCAAGAAAACTCAGAATAGCAGGCAAAACACACTATTTGTCTTAGGAAATGAAATATCTCAAAAAGTTGTTATTTTAGTGTATTTCAGCGTTTTATGCACCAAACTCAGAAATGCAGGCAAAACACTATATTTGTTAAAACGTCTTATTTATGTGTTTTTAAGGTGTTTTATGAAAAAAAAAAAACTATCTCGATTGAAAATTTTGCTTATTCGTCATTTTACATTGTTTTGCTTCAAAACGATAAAATTGATGAAAACAAGCTAGTATAGAGAATTCAAAGTAAAATTAAGAAAAACGTGGAATTTTAAGTTTTTACCTTTTTTCAATCAAAAAACATAAATTCTACGGAAACACACTATTTGTCTAAGGAACTGAAATATGTAAAAAATGGGTTATTTTGGTTTATTTCAGCGATTTATGCAACAAAACTAGGAATTGCAGGCAAAACGCACTATTTATCTAAAAAAGTGAAATATGTCAAAAAGGGGTTAATTTGGTGTATTGCAGCGTTTTATGCACCAAAGCTAAAAAATGCAGGCAAAACACACTATTTGTCTAATTAACTGAAATATGTCAAAGAGGGGTTATTTTGGTGAATTCCAGCGTTATATGCATCAAAACTCAAAAATGCAGGCAAAACACACTATTTGAATCATGAACTGATATATGTCAAAAGGGGGTTATTTTAAAGTGTTCCAGCGTTTTATGCACAAAACTCAAAAAAATGTAGGCAAAACACACTATGTGTGTAAGGAAATGAAATATGTCAAAAAAGGGTTATTTTAGTGTATTCCAGCGTTTTATGAACGAAAACTCAAAAATGCAGGCAAATCACACTATTTGTCTTAGGATCTGAAATGTCAAAAATGGGCTATTGTAGTGTATTCTAGCGTTTTATGCACCAAACTCAGAAAAGCAGGCAAAACACATTTTTCGTTAAAACTTCTTATTTATGTGTTTTTAAGGTGTTTTATGAAAAAAAACTATCTCGATTGAAAATTTTGCTTTTTCGTCATTTTACATTGTTTTGCTACAAAACGATAAAGTTGATAAAAACAAGCTGATATAGAGAATCCTGAGTAAAATTTAGAAAAACGTGAAATTTGATCTGTTTTTAGCTTTTTTCCACCAAAACAAAAATGCTAGGAAAACACACTATTTGTATAAGGAAGTGATATATTTAAAAAAAGGGGTTATTTTGGTGTATTCCAGCGTTTTATGCACCAAAACTCAAAAATGCAGGCAAAACACACTATTTGTCTTATGAACTGATATATGTAAAAATGGGGTTATATTGGTGTATTCAAGCACTTATGCAACAAAACTCAGAATTGCAGGCAAAACACGCTATTTGTCTAAAAAAGAGAAATATGTTAATAAGTGGTTATTTTAGTGTATTCCAGCGTTTTATGCACCAAACTCAGAAATGCAGGCAAAACACTATATTTGTTAAAACGTCTTATTTATGTGTTTTTAAGGTGTTTTATGAAAAAAAAAAACTATATTGATTAAAAATTTTGCTCTATTGTTATTTTACATTGTTTTGCTTCAAAACGATAAAATTGATGAAAACAAGCTAGTATAGAGAATCCAAAGTAAAATTAAGAGAAATGTGGAATTTTAACAGATTTTACCTTTTTTCTACCAAAACACAAAAATGCTACGTAAACACACTATTTGTCTAAAGAACTGAAATATGTAAAAAATGCGTTATTTTGGTGTATTCCAGCGATTTATGCAACAAAACTAAGAATTGCAGGCAAAACACACTAATTGTCTAAAAAAATAAAATGTCAAAAACGGGTTAATTTGGTGTATTCCAGCGTTGTATGCACCAAAGCTCAAAAATGCAGGCAAAAAACACTTTGTCTCATTGCAGTGTTATATGTAACAAAACTGAGAATTGCACGCAAAACACACTATTTGTGTAAAGAAGTGAAATATGTAAAGAAGGGGTTATTTGGGTGTATTCCAGCGTTTTATGCACCAAACTCAGATTTGCAGGCAAAACACACTATTTGTCTATGGATCTAAAATATGTCAAAAATGGGTTATTTTAGTGTATTCCTGCGATTTATACACCAAATTCAGAAAGTGCAGGCAAAACACATTATTTGTTAAAGGAAGTGAAATATGTCAAAAAGGGGTTACTTTGGTGTATTCCAGCGTTTTATACATCAAAAATAAAAAATGCAGGAAAACACACTATTTGTCTCATGAAATGATATATGTCAAAAAGAGGTTATTTTGGTGTATTCCAGCTTTTATGCAACAAAACTCAGAATTGCAGGAAAAACACACTATTTGTCTAAGGAAGTGAAATATGTCAAAAGTGGGTTATTTTAGTGTATTCCAGCGTTTTATGCACCAAACTCAGAAATGCAGGCAAAACACTATATTTGTTAAAACGTCTTATTTATGTGTTTTAAGGTGTTTTTATGAAAAAAAAGACTATCTCGATTGAAAATTTTGCTTATTCGTCATTTTACATTGTTTTGCTTCAAAACGATAAAATTGATGAAAACAAGCTAGTATAGAGAATCCAAAGTAAAATAAAAAAAAAACGGAATTTTAACAGTTTTTACCTTTTTTCAACCAAAACACATAAATGCTACGAAAACACACTATTTGTCTAAGGAACTGAAATATGTCAAAAATGGGTTATTTTGGTGTATTCCAGCGTTTTATGCAACAAAATTAAGAATTGCAGGCAAAACGCACTATTTATCTAAAAAAGTGAAATATGTCAAAAAGGGGTTAATTTGGTGTATTCCAGCGTTTTATGCACCAAAACTCAAAAATGCAGGCAAAACACACTATTTGTCTAATAAACTGAAATATGTCAAAAAGGGGTTATTTTGGTGTATTCCAGCGTTTTATGCAACAAAACTCAAAATTGCAGGCAAAACACACTATTTGTGTAAGGAATTGAAATATGTCAAAAAGGGTTATTTTAGTGTATTCCAGCGTTTTATGAACCAAAACTCAAAAATGCAGGCAAAACACACTATTTGTCTAAGGAACTGAAATATGTCAAAATGGGTTATTTTAGTGTATTCCAGCGTTTTATGCACCAAACTCAGAAATGCAGGCAAAACACTATATTTGTTAAAACGTCTTATTTATGTGTTTTTAAGGTGTTTTATGAAAAAAAAAAAAACTATCTCGATTGAAAATTTTGCTTATTCGTCATTTTACATTGTTTTGCTTCAAAACGATAAAATTGATGAAAACAAGCTAGTATAGAGAATCCAAAGTAAAATTAAGAAAAACGTGGAATTTTATCAGTTTTTAGCTTTTTTCCACCAAAACACAGAAATGCTACGAAAACACACTATTTGTCTAAGGAACTGAAATATGTCAAAAATGGGTTATTTTGGTGTATTCCAGCGTTTTATGCAACAAAACTCAAAATGCAGGCAAAACACACTATTTGTCTCATGAACTGATATATGTCAAAAAGGGGTTATTTTAGTGTATTCCAGCGTTTTATGCACCAAACTCAGAAATGCAGGCAAAACACTATATTTGTTATAACGTCTTATTTATGTGTTTTAAGTTGTTTTATGAAAAAAAAAATATCTCGATTGAAAATTTTGCTTATTCGTCATTTTACATTGTTTTGCTTCAAAACGATAAAATTGATGAAAACAAGCTAGTATAGAGAATCCAAAGTAAAATTAAGAAAAACGTGGAATTTTAGCAGTTTTTACCTTTTATCCACCAAAACACAGAAATGCTACGGAAACAAACTATTTGTCTAAGGGACTGAAATATGTCAAAAATTTGTTATTTTAGTGTATTTCAGCGATTTATGCAACAAAACTAAGAATTGCAGAGCAAACGCATAATTTGTCTAAAAAAGTGAAATATGTCAAAACGGGGTAATTTGGTGTATTCCAGCGTTAAATGCACCAAAGGTAAAAAATGCAGGCAAAACACACTATTTGTCTTATGAACTGAAATATGTCAAAAAGGGATTATTTTGGTGTATTCGAGTGTTGTATGGAACAAAACTCAGAATTGCAGGCAAAATACACTATTTGTGTAAGGATGTGAAATATGTCAAAAAGGGATTATTTTGGTGTATTCCAGCGTTTTATG